>NC_141607.1:53318573-53618573 GCF_047967505.1 Dipteris shenzhenensis | reverse complement strand
CGTTTGCTCTACTTTCGAACAGAGAAACAACAACTGACACGCAATTCGGAAGGTTTTAGCGAATCGTAACGCGGCTTCAGCATAAAGCTGGGACTAAAGAAAACACAAATTCCATAATTCATAAACTGTACAAAATGTCGCAGCCAAATTACATATAAACCGATCAAATGATCCGAGAGTCAATAGATTCATCTGCGGCTACAACCCATACGTCTCCGACCGCTCTTGCAAGCAACTGGTGTTGAGCACCTGCTTCTCGCCGAGCCACATGGCGTTGACGGTGTGATCATTCAAGGGGAACCCAGTATTGGGATGCACGAGGACAGAGAGGCCTTGACGATTCATCTGAAGCCAGGGCACAAATCGGACGAACTGCTGGGGGGTTTTGAGATCGATCTCGAACATACCGATGGGATGAGGGCCGATGGGGCGATCCCAGAATCGGTAAACGGTGAGGTCAGGGAATTGGAGGATGATGTCCTCTCGCAATTTGCGGGCAAGCTCGGAGTGAGGCTGGTCTGTGTGGAAGAAGTAGATATGCACGTCGTAGGATCGAACAGGAGGAGGGAAGCTCGTTGGGAAGCCAGAGCTCTTGTCATCTGATGATGATGGTGGAGTTGCCATGAGAACAAGCTTTCAAGTTTTTGTGTTGACTGCCGGCTCTTTCTGTGTTATAGATATAGAGATAGAAATAGAGAAGCTTTACAAGAAAATGGATCTCATTGCTCTCTTGTTTTGTATTGCTTTCTTGCTTTCTTCAATAGAGCACTTGCTTTGTTTTGTTTTGCGCGAGCCGGCTTTGCTCTCTAGGCACTTACACGTCTAGGCACTTACACCCACCAGACATCTCATGAAGAACTCTTTAGATGGTGTCATACAGAGGAAATTGAGGTTCAAGGGAGCCCTTTTAGACGGGGTGATAGAGAGGAAATTGATGATGGGGAAGGTTCAAGGGACACTTTGATACACTAAATTGATGGGGAAGGTTCATGGGACACTTTAATACACTTAATTGATGGGGGAGGTTCAAGGGACATTTGATACATGATAATTGATGGGAAGGTTCAAGGGATAATTTGATACACTAAATTGATGGGGAAGGTTCAAGGGACACTTTGATACACGAAATTGATGGGGAAGGTTCAAGGGACATTTGATAGATGATAGAGGAAATTGATTTGCAAAGTGCCCAAGGTGGGCCAAAACAAGATGGGCTTTAGACTCATGACACTTTCAACCGGACCTGTAGTATATGCTTGGGGACACGTAACATAGAACATTAGCGCATGTAGGGGTATTTTTTAAAAGAAGGGGACCTACATGCACTTTACATACATGATGGGATTTATAAAATCAACTTAGTATAATATATATGTGTAGATTTATGGAGAGGTGTCTAAATTTATTGTAATTTATATGTGTAGATTTATGGAGGGTTGTCTAAATTTAGTGTAAGTTATATGCATAGATTTGTTCTAATTTATATGTATAGACTAAATTTTATGATCGAAAATGTGTACATGCAACAGGGGGTTAATCAATTACATGAGAAACTGTAAAAATGCAAGAACAGGGGTAATCAATGCATGCCTGCTCACACGTGCTATTTGGGGTTTATGAGAGTAACCCCTGTGAGTGCATGGTGCAAGTAGTGAAGTGAGACAAACAGTGTGAGGACTACTACTAGACAATGCAAGCGACACTCTTTTTGAAAAAATACATAAGCATGCTTTGTGACATATTTTGTATTAAAAATGTGTCACTAGGAGCGTCTCTAAAGCGTTGCATAGACTATGTTGCAAAACATGACTATAGCAACAAAGAGCACTTATTTAGAAGATTTTGGCCTAGAGATAATGCATAACCCGCATCACTTCTTTGACCCTCCCCATGCCTTAGTTGCCATCCCTCTTGCTCTCCCTTTTGCTCTCTTGCCCTCTGTCTTATTCTCTTGCCCATCCTTTCTCTTTCCTCTCTTTTTCTCTTGCCCATCCTTTCTCTTTCCTCTTGCCCTCCCTTGCTCTCTTTAAGGATTATCATGGATGCCAAGTGCTAATTTTGATCTATTAATAATCTTGAGTGTTTTATTAAGCAACAAACAAGGGTTGCCTCCACCTACTATGGAGGCATCCTTGAATGCTTTATCTTCGTCTTTTAGAGATCAGCTAGTGAATACCATTAGTTCACGAGCTGTTTTTTCCCATGTTTCTCAAATCAATGCTCCATCAAGACCTTGGAGGTCCCTATGACTATTAGGAAGCCAAACAAGGCTTGATAGACCATGAATCTCCAAAAAGCACAAGAAGCCCATGGAGGAGCTTGCTTCCAAGAGAGATTGACTATAAGATGCCATTGATCCTCTACAGCTCATATCAATGATCCATTATCGCAATGGTAACCCCTGGCAACCACACAAGGACTCACCTTGTATGTGGCCAAGGTGGTAGTGCCAAGGTGCCAGTCAAGTGGTGGGATTACAAGACAATATCCCCATGGCAATTGGCAGCAATGGCACGGAGCACAAATGGGAAGTACAAACCAAAATATCAAGAAGATAACTAACTCTAGGGGATAATTTATACCTCTATTGGTCCTTCTCCATGCTTTTCTATCCTCCTCTCTTTTAGCTCTTTCTTCTTCATGTTGTTATCTTTATCTCTTCAAAATTATAAGGACAAAATATGTTCACTTTGAGTTACAAGGAGACACTCTTTTTCTTTAAATTTTTCTTTCCCTTCCCTTAAATCTGACCTCTCCTACAACCTATGGATCATCACTATCATCCCAAATTCAAGACTTGTCAGGCATGAGTCATACAAGAAACTTTGTAATATAAAACATTGACTCTAGCCATCAACCATATTTCTGCCATGCTACACTTTGATCTTGCTTTTTCCTTAAATACCTTTCAACACCTTCATAAACCATTCTAAGAAAAGCATCCATTGTCTATGCACAGTCCCTGCATATGTCACTTCATCTGCCAAGTGCAGGGGTAGATGCAATTGGATCTCCATAATACTTGTTGTAAATTACTTTCCAATAAAACATACAAGGAGTCACTCTTTTTCTTTTTCTTTACCTTATCTAACCTCTCCTACAACCCATGGGTCATCACTATCATCCCAAAGCCAAGGCATGTCTAAATGAGTTGTACAAGAAACTCCGCAATATAAAACATTGGCTCTTGTACCAACCAAAGCTTCCCTCTACTCTTGGTTTCTGTCGTACATACCCTTCAAAACCTTCATAAAAATTATCCAAGAAATACATCCATCGACTATGCAAAGTGTCTACATATGCCACTTCATCTGCCAAGTGCATGAGTAAATGCAATTGAATGTCCATTATACTCGTTGGAAATTCCTTTCTAATCATACATACAATTTTGATGCATAGAATTCTCATTTCTTGAATAGATGATTGGGTCTAAGCAAACTCCAATGTATGTACTATTGGCAAGAATGTAGTACTATGCTACTAGTATGCTTTTAAAAGGAAACTCAAGTCAATGCATCCATGCATATGCGAGAGACATATTTTCAAAGTCTCTCAAATCCAATGGAAATTAGCACATGGGCAGGGGCTACAATGACTAAGTAAAGGCTAGACACTACCTGAGATCTTGAGCTTGAAGGAACGATAGCCTTGATTGTATTGTGCATGATCGCGGTAGGGAATTAGGTGCAGACACAAAGCATAGAGCACGTAGCCTTAGGTTGTTTGTAATCGGTCCTAGAGTCTCAATACAAATTATATTTTCATTTAGTTTATGGGTCATATCCAAAGGAGGAACCCATAGAACTGGAGTCCAAATTCCAACTGATACCGATGACTATGCCAAGGACTTAACAATAAACAATGCTTGTTGTAGCAAACTAATCGGGAGGGAGTGAGCCAAACTGGCAGACTTGTATCCCCAATCTCCTTATCCATTCTCCTCAACACTAAGCAAGCATGGCATCAAGAAATCAAGCTATGACTTGAGAAGGCAAAGGAGATTCAAGAGTTGGCACTGGCAAATCACTGTAACACTCTACTAGACACTCTCGCTAGCCTTTCGTCACTCCAAGAGCCAAAATGAAAACATGACTTGATTGTGGGCCTAAGGACATATATTATGAGATGCATCACATCTTAGAGAATGAGGGAACATTTAGTTATGAATTCCTCCACAAGTACAGCAAACCCTTGATGTCTTGATGGATAGACAATATGCATCGCCAGTCCACAAACAATAAAGGGAGATCCAAGCCATGAGGAAGTCAAAGCATATTTGGGAAAATGTTTGAACCATAGAATGGATATTTCAAGGATTCAACTAAGGTTAAAAGCGAATGCTTTGATCAAAGAGAAAACTAGGCAAAGTGAGCAAATCAAGCTACATTGAAGAGCGATTGGGAAAATATTGGGGCAAAGTGTTAAGCATCTTCTACCCCCTACCAACATTGTCAAATTCCTCTATGTGACAAGGCAAGGCGGGATTACATGACAAGGTAGGGTGACAAAGGCCTTGGCTATTAAAGTCAACTAATTGTGTTGCAGTAGCAGTAGAGGAGAGGGACTTTAAGGAAGAGCCAAATGGTGCTTGGCATTTTGGACTTTCTAGTATATGACTAACACCCAAACTTAAGACTTCAACTTGAGAAAGGTGAAACTTTGTGAGTTCCAAGATCGGAGTATCGGATATTCAGAACCCTTGAATCCTATTCCAATGCTCATACCTCAATATCAAACTCCTTGCAGCCCAATCTAGGTACCTTTGAATTCAAATTTAGTATTTGGCTTCCAGACCCAAAACCCCTATATCCAAATATTGGAACTTTTGGATCACAGGAAGCACTGACTTAAATTTTTTTGCAATACAAATTTTCTCGTTCTCTAGATTATGGTTATACAAGTGGAGTTTTGAGATCGAGGTAATGGAATTTGGAGACACTTTCTACTAATGCTGCATATTTTATGCCTTACATTAAATATTTGATAAGCTTTATTAATAAAGTATTCTTTTTAGTGAAAGGTTTCATATGCTAACAAAATTTGTGATCCAATGATTGGAAGACTAATTTCTTTAACAAAACTTTGTCAAAATGTGTTATAGGTTAGGTTTCTCTAGGTTATTTTTCAATAGTGCATGCATGTTTTAATAGCATGCGCATGCATGTAGGCATGTGCACACATGCACGCATGTGCATGTGTGTGTCCATGTGCACATTCATGTGCATGTGTGTGTGCATCTACATGCGCATGTGCATGTGCATGCTTGTGTGTGTGTGTGTGTGTGTGTGTGTGTGTGTGTGTGTGTGTGTGTGTGTGTGTGTGGAAGACTTGACAACACCCCTTTGCATAGTGAAAAGACAAAAGAGGAAAGCTAGACAATGGAATAGGACTAATTGCATTAATGAAAAAGCTTGTACAAGTCGGTGAATCCATGTTTATAAAGGAAACCGGCAGTGGGCCATTTTGTAGAAATGACTTTGTGGAAACTGTATAGAAGTTGAGCTTGGATAAGTCCTAGCAAGCATCACTTTTATTGAAGAGGGGAGTCTGCCTACCTACCACCATTCAACAAGAAAACATGGTAAGAACTAGCTTAACTTTGATTGGGAAGACAGGTGTCATAAACACCCCTCCCTTGTTATTGGGTTCACGATAAAATAGAAGCTTAACCATAAACTTAAACAGTTCATTGTAGCATTATAAGTGTAAAATAGATGGGTTTGTGAAGTGGGGTGAACCAATTTGTGGTGAATAGAGTGGGGTGAACCAACTTGAAGTAAGTATCAGGGGGGAAGGGGAGATGTAATGGAAATAATTAATTAAAGAAATAATATATAGAGGGAATTTTTAAAGGGTTGTTATAAAGGGAGGAAAATCATAAAGGGAGATTATATAAGTGGAGAGGGCGAGGAAAAAAGAAAGTACATATATATAGAGAGAAGGGGGAGGGAAAGTAGTAATAGAGGGGGAAGGTGGAAATAAATAAAATAGAAAGGGGGGGGTGGAAGATAAGAAGAGGGGTTGGGGGAAGAACTGAGAGTGGAGAGAGGGTTTGAAGGTTTGCAGGAGGTTAGAAGGGATTAGAGTGACTAAGTGTATGGGGAAATAGAGGTAATTATATCGGGAAAGTAGGATAGAATAGAGGGGGAAATATATCAAAGAGATAGTGTGTGAGAACTTATCCTTTTTTTAAAAAAAAATTAAAAGAAAAGGGTAGTGTGGAAAATGATTTTTTGTGAGAGAAAAACAAATCTATACTAAAAAACAAGGATTAAAAAAGGGAAAGAAAAAATGACGTAAATGAAATTAATGGGGGAGGGGTGGTTTACCTAATTGATTTTTAAAGAGAGACGGGGGGGGTAATAAAAATATAAACATAAGAGCAAAGAGGACCTAAGAGTCATAAAAGCGTGGGGTAGTCGAGGTCGATGAAGCCGTGAAGAGAAGGCATCGTCACAGTCAAGATGATGAGAGGGTTTTGACAAGGGGTAAGTGGTATGCACGGGTACGGGGAGTTGAAGGACGGGTGAGAGTTAATGAAGATTGCACAATGGAGACGGGCGTCAGGCAACAGAGTAGAACCAAAGGGTCACATAGCAAAAGGCAGAGGCAGCACGTGCTAGGAGGCGCCAAAATCAAGGTGCAAAGGAGCAACAGAGCATAAGTAGTAGTGGAGCGGGCGACATGATTAGATGTGGGTGGAGTGTAGTACCTCCTTAAATAGGCCAGTGTGAGGCTTGGAAAATTAGGAAAAAAAATTTGAACTATTTAGGAAGCATATGGAGAAAAAAATAGGTAAATTTTAAGGAAATTCTTCAAAAATATTGTTATCTCTTTGCCATGGCTTCCACAGGAAGAGTAGGGTATTCTCAGTATGCAGGGTTCCAAGGCTTTTTGTCACCTACACATATATCAGGGTTGTCGTTTGTAGTATATGTGTAGCTTAGGACCTCGAGTGGGTCATGTTTCGGTGAGAGACATAGGCTTAAGTGTGGCAAGCAAACATAGTGCATGCATGTGTAAAAGGAACGTGTATCATCATGGTTGAGGTAATAAAGGCTTTCGTCTTCATTGGGGGTTGCAGGGTTTAGGAGGAGTTTAAGGGTTAGGAGGAGGTTCCAGGATTTAGAAGAGGTTCCAGGCTTAGGAGGAGTTCCATGGTTTAGAAGGAGGTCCAAGGTTTAGAAGGAGGTTCCAAGGTTTAGAGAGAGGTTCAAGAGTTTAGAAGAGGTTCCAAGGTTTAGAAGAGGTTCTATGGTTTAGAGTAGAGTACTTGGTAGAGAACTCGTCTCCCTTGTAGATCATGGAGATTAAGGGTTGAGGAACTAAGGGTTTAGGGGGAGCATAGGAGTGGGAGAGGAAGAAGGTGTAAGAGCATGGGGGAAAGAAGAGAGAGGAGGGAAGAGGAGGAGGAGGAGGAGCAGGAGGGAGGTGGAGAAGGGAGGAGGAGAGAGGAGGAGGAGGAGGAGGGAGGAGGAGGGAGGAGGAGGAGGGAGGAGACGCAGAGGATGGGTTGCAAGGTTGGAGGAGAGGGGAGGAGGAGTTGCAAGGTTAGGACATGCTTTTGGACGTGGAGTGCAAGGAAGCATGGACACTTGCGATAATTGCTTGGAATACGAAAGTAGAACTCAAGACAATGCCCCAAAGAGTGTGGGCTTCATTCTATTATGGGGTATTTAGACAAGTTGGAGAGCTGCTCTCTCTGCATGTAGGACTTGTAAGACATTCTCTCTCTACATGTAGAACTTGCATATAGAAGTTGCATGTAGAACTTGCATATAGAAGTTGCATGTAGAACTCACATGTAGGAGTTGCATGTAGGAGTTGCATGTAGAACTCGCATGTAGAACTTGCATGTAGGAGTTGCATGTAGAAGCTGCATGTAGGAGTTGCATGTAAGAGTTGCATGTAGAACTCGCATGTAGAACTCGTATGCAGGAGTTGCATATAGAAGTTGCATGTAGGAGTTGCATGTAGGAGTCACATGTAGAACTCGCATGTAGGAGTTGCATGTAGAACTCGCATGTAGAACTCACATGTAGGAGTTGCATATAGGAATCGTATGTAAAACTTGCATGTAGAACATGCAGGTTGGATTTCTAAGAGGTATTTTTCTAGCCTTATGCAAGTACAAACGGAGCTTTGCCACTACTCTACACACACATTCTACTCTATCTAAGTCCATATTAGCACAGAGACAACAAATATTTAGGGAAATTTTAAAAATTAAGCAAGAAAATTAGAAAAAAGGAGGAAAAATAGGAACTAGGAGATTATGCAAATTTAAAGGAAAAAGGGGGGGGGGGGGGGGGGCAAAAAGGTTACGAAAGATTATGAAAATTAAAAAGGTGCAAGAGTGGGATGAATTGAGAGGTTTTTTAAAAGGGGAATTTTGGAGAATAGTGGGGGGGAAGGGGGGTAGAGAGAGAGAGGAAAAAATTCCAGATAGAGAGAGAAAGGGGAAAAGGTAGGTTACAAGGGTTTTCAAGGGAAGAAAAGATATTAGTATGTTCAAGAGGAAAAAGAGGATAGTAAGTGTGTGTGTGTGTGTGTGTGTGTGTTAAGATTAGACAAGAACCCTAAAAAAAGGTCTAAGAATATATGCACAACACAAAACATGATACGATTATCAAGAAAGGTAATGATTATAAAGAACCATGTAGACAAATCACTAAGTAAAATTACCAGGATTCTATTAAATTGATTTTTTGAAGGATAAAATCTTGTCGAGTACTTCAACCAGCAATGCTTATACCTGCCACCATCCAGTAAGAATAAGTTAGGACATGACATTACCCTTACTCTAATTGGGAAGACATCATAGCATTGCTAGACTTATTGTCGATGTCCAAAGCAATGTGCCAAGAATTAATATCCAAGGAGACACACCATGGTTTAGAAGTATTAAACCCACACACACTACACATTAAGACTACACATGTTACCAATAAAAAATGATCCATTTATATTGGCATTCCATTGGATGTATAGAAGTAATTGAGAGTAAACAATCCATACTAGTAAGAAAGATATATCAATGTTAAAAAAGCCCATTTTCTAGTAGTTAAGATGATGCTAAAGCATTACCAAGATTAGGTTCCTTAGTTATGATGCTTTTGTCCACTAGTGAAATAAAGATAAAAGGCCTAACTAGTGATCCAAAACACAATGGGGATTCCTTATACTCTAAAACCTCATGATGCAAAGCATATCACTTTTAGAGAGGAGATCTTGAGTAGAGAAAGAAAAATTACGTCAACTTGAAGGAGAGAGGGGAGTGATAACACTACATAGGATATGCTTTGCTTATACAAAGATTAGGTACTTTTCATTTCAGCCCATGCAATAGGCCCCTTCAAATAGAAGCTAAGGGTTCCACTCTTGTGGGGTATGATGCACCCACGTAGTTACATCCACATCCACACACTTGTTTACCTCCATGACCACAAGTACATCTAGCATGCTCGAAGTGAGAGCTTCCCATGAGAACCTTGTTCCTCCTTATGGGAGACCCATGTTCCTCTTTGTGTGAGAACCATGTGCATACACTCACCCTTTACCACTCTAGGGAGTGTTACAATAACCGTGATTCTCAACACCTCCACTCAGTGCGAATTAGTAGAGGATTACATTGGTTACATATTGAATCATGCTAACCTAGATTACAAAGGGTTAGTGCCTTTATATAATGGGTATGATTTTTACGAGTGGTGGTTGAGTGATGGGTTAGATGATATACTCATTTGATGAAAATGTCATTGCCACATTTGTTTATTGTTTTCTACCTTTACATTCACGAGATAAGAGGCCCAATTCTCCACACTTGCTACACCGCTGCTTCTTTGGATCCTTGATGTAGCACCTTGACTCAATTCGTCCTTTCTTTTGCAAAAATAGCTCTTCATAGTCTTTGTTAGTAATCAAGGCTATGTTCATGGTTTGGTAGATGCTCCCCCATCTTCTTTGAGCCTCTTTTCCTCATCCACGTTAATGAAGAAAATACATTCTCAAATGATCGATTGTGAAGATTATTGAGTGTTCTTACCCAAGCTAGTTAAAAATTTTATATATCCTTAAGTAACACAACTATGGCATCCTATTCATCAAATTTTTTATACATCCTTATGTAACACAATTGTGGCATCCTCTTCATTTCGTTGATGAAATTTGATCCATAAGGTCCTTCATCCTAGAGTAGAATTTTCTTGAATCTTCACCACTTTTACAAAATCCAAATTTTAAAAGAGATTTTTTAATTGTTACCACGTGCACCACATCATTTTTCTAGCTTATCACACTTCACTTTTGTGGTTTTAAGTTCATCTACATGATGAATGAGACTCTTACGAAGATAGATTGTGTTTTTTCATTTTCTTTTACCTCATATACTTGAGAAGGGTTAATCTTCTTTGTGCTTGTAACTTACGATCAAAGATCTTTCCCCATGAGGTAATATTTTACTTCCACTTGTCACGAGTAAAAGCCCACAATTGAGAGCATGTCAATGTCAATATAGACCTTTGCCATAGGAATATTTTTGAAGAAGAGATTTGCACAAAGGAATGTGTCCCCCAATAAATGAAGGAGACCTTCTCCAAGGTGAACTTTGGTTATGGGGTACACCAGAACTAAGGTACAACTTAGTTATTATACAAAAAGACACGTGGTAAATTCCAACACAAAGACAAATTGAGCTAAAAGGATGATTTTTTTTTAAAGAAAGAAGATTTGCTACTCTGCTTCACTCTCTTTTTGGGCTTCATTTGCTACTTGTTCTGCTACATGATTGCCTCAAAAGCTTAGTGAATTGTGATGCTTGTTCTTCAATGGCTTTTTGCCACTTTTGTGACACTTAGCTACCTTGTTTGCTTTATTGCTGTTGGTATCTTGCTTTGTTGCATCGTTCCATTGCTCTGTTGTTGTTCTAGCTCCTGAATTGCCTTGCTCTTGCTCTATGGCATTGGCTATGCTTTTGTAATGCTTTACTTATTGTTGTTGTTGTTATTGTTGCCCTTGCTTCTGGCTAATTCTCTTGCTGGTAGCCACTTCTTGTGACCTTTCTTGTGGTTCCTACTATGTTGCATTGCTCTACTAGGCTTCTTACTACTCTACTGAGGAGGCACTTGATTTCTAGTTGTGTTCAGCAATTCGATTTCTCACTGTTGCACT
The DNA here is from genome assembly GCF_047967505.1 of Dipteris shenzhenensis. Classification (NCBI taxonomy): domain Eukaryota; kingdom Viridiplantae; phylum Streptophyta; class Polypodiopsida; order Gleicheniales; family Dipteridaceae; genus Dipteris; species Dipteris shenzhenensis. The sequence continues at coordinate 53,607,404 of NC_141607.1, read as the reverse complement.
ACTAACTTCCAAGCTTATTGTTATGCTAACTTTTGCTTGCAGGTTGTTGTTGCCATAATGGCAACAGACTTGCAAGCGGAAATAAGAGAAATGCCAACCACAAGGAACTGGCTAAAGAAAATATGAAAAATAAGACAGGGGGATAATGGTAGGGAAATTTAAAAAGAGAAGATCATAATGAAAGGACTCTACAAATTCTTTGATATCATGTAGAAATTCTAGGAAGAAAGTAGCATGCTACACAATGGACGCTTGTGGAGAGAAGAGCTTGAGTAAAGAAAAAAAAAGTACATGGAGTTGCATGAGGAGAGAGATAAAACCACATAGGATATACTTTGCATATACAAAGATTGAGTACTTTTCATTTCATTCCTTAGAATAGACTCTTTTAGGCCCCTTCAAATAGAAGCCAAAAGTTCCACCCTTGTGGGGTATGGACCACCCACTTGGTAACATCCACATCCAGACATTTGTTTGCCTCTATAACCTTAAGTACATTGGGCATGCTCCATGTGAGATCAAACCCATGTGCCTCTTTATGTGAGAATCATGTGCATACATTCACCCTTTACCACTCTAGGGAGTGTTACAATAACCATGATTCTCAACAAAGGTGGCATTAGGATACTATTTGTCTAGTCAACTTTGCCATTGCAACGACAATGATAAAGTAATTATATTGTGCATTACCGAGAAATATATGGTTTCCTACCAATATACCTCTCATCTGCCGTCATGCCATGTATTGCTCTAGTGGGAGTCTTGTTCATTATGTACACTACTGTAGCAACTACTTCTATCCAATAATAATCTAGCAGGTCTTTTTTGTTGAGCATGGCATGAGATACCTCTCCAATATGCCTGTTTTTCCTTTTTGCAAGTCCATTTTGTTGCTGGAGGTATGACTGTATGAATATTGCTACTTTATGCCATGCTCCTGTAGGAACCTTGCAAACTCATTTGAGAGGTACTCTCCCCCTCCATCTAACCTTAGGCATTTTATTTGTAGGCCTGTTTCTTTCTCAACCATAGCTTTAAAAGCTTTGAAATGCCCAAACACTTCACTTTTCTTTTTCATAAAATACACCCAAACTTTTCTACTGTAGTCATCAATAAAAGTGACAAAATAATGGCAACCTCCAATAGATGTAGCTTTATTAGTCCACACATCAGAGTGGATTAATTCCAAAGGCCTCTTACTCTCTTGAACATGTCTAGGAAATGGTTTCCTTGCCTGTTTTCCAAATTGACAGGCTTCACATACCTTATGCATTTTTGCAACCTTGAACTTAGGCAAACCTGCAACAATATTTTGGGCCTGCATTAATTTAAGTCACTGTACATTAACATGACCAATGCATTTATGCCAGATATCAATATCTGCAACTACACTGGTCCCATGTGCAAACATTGCTGCACTCAATTCAGGCATGTCCGCATCCAACGTAAACATCCTACCCTTCTTCTTCCCTTTTGCTATCAAGCGACCTTTATTTTTCATATCCTCAACAAAGCATCCATGAGGATTAAATATGACCTGCAAGCCCTACTCAACCATTTGACCAACAGAAACTAGGTCCTTGGTGATATTCGGGATATGAAATACATCAAACAGGTATTTCTTTTTCCCATCCTGCATAGACAAAGGAATTTTAACAATCTACACAATAGGATGTGCAGTATCATCACCAGTCTCCACAAATCTTGGTCTTTCCATTTTCCTTACATCCTACATCCATTTTGCATGACTTGTCATGTGGTTTGATGCACCTGAGTCAACATACCACACATCATCGCTTTCTTCTGCACTTGTCACATAATTGGTCATGTGCTGCACCATAAAAAAATACTCATTTGTGTCATCACCCTATCTACTAGAGGATGCATAATTGCCTTGCTGCAATTTTCCATTCATGCTGTCATTCTGCTTTTTGTAGTAGTCTTTAGCCATATGACCCATTTTACCATAGTAGTAGCATTCAACATTGTTGTTTGCATTTTGGCCTCTCTGCCATCCACCACGACCTCTTTGGCTCCCCCTTCCTCTAAAGTTACCACGTCCTCCTCCATAGGTCTGGTTTTCTTGAATTTGCTACATATTTTGATTTTTGCAATGGCCTCCAGATCGGCCTGCTCTACCTCTGCCTCTGCCTCTTCCAGCATTTGAGTAGAAGATAGTTTCTTTTGAAGTTCCTCTTGAAGAAAACGCACCACCATTTCTCTGCTCTTTAGAAATTAGAAGAGCAATCAACTGCTCAAAATCAGGAAATTTTTCATGGATGGCAATGGATGTCTAGAATTGTGCATAATCCTTTTCTAGACCATTCAAGGTCACAGAAACTAAATCATCATCTTCCACTGGCAACCCAATGGAAGCAAGTGCATCTGTAATCTTCTTCACCTTCATGTGGTAGTCATTGATGCTCATATTTTCTCTCTACACATTATGCAACTCCTACTTGAGCTACATTTTCTTGGCTTGTGTATTTGTGCTGTACATTTTTGTCAAAGTATCCCATGCCTCCTTTAGCATGCTTGCATTCTAAATATGCACAATCATAGAATCTGAAATATTGATAGATAGCTAGTACATAACTTTTCTGGCTCTCTCATGCCATCCTTTAAATGCCTGCAACTCCAGTTGATTGGGAACATTAGGAATAATTGGTTCTTGTTCAGCTCCAGTAATGAACTTCCAATAGCCTTTTCCCTTAATGAAATTCATCATTCTAAACTTCCATGTTTGGAAGTTGTTCTTGTCAAGCTTTTCAATGACTATCTGTGAAAGAGCATCAGACGCCATTACAGAACACTACAAAAATATTCTGTCACTACACAAGACACAACTTCTGCCTCACAAGGGCAAATCTGCAAAACTGACGAAAGTGGTATTTGACCACACAGTCACTTCCTAGTGACGATTTTGCATCAACATTCAATAAAAATGATTTTGTCACTCCCAATATCTTTGCAAATAGGCATACGATGCAATTTCTGCGATAACTTTTCACCGACCTGCGGAACAGTGTTCGCACACACTAAACATGGCACTTTTCTGAGTGCCTACATAAAACTTCTGCCACCAAAATGGGCCCCGAAATGGCGAATCAAAAAAATAATATCACAGCATATACTACCCTCTCGCCAAACCACGAAGGGCGTCCCAATCTGAGACAGTGCACTCTTGCACTTTTCAGTTGTGCTACCTGCAGAGATTTGCTCCCAAACTTGAAAAAGGAAAGCAACATTGATCCTCTTACCAAGACATCAGGAACATGGTTTGCTTTCTTGAGCTCCTTACCACGAACCAAGCTCTGATGCCATGTGAAGAGAGTGGAAGAGAAGTAAGGAGTCTCACTTGCAGCTTTCTTACATACACAATGGGGGAATACACACAAAGGTGGAGGCTGAAAACAGTTTTCCTCTTCTTAGTTGTAAAAGCCAAAAGAATCTCTCTTATTACAAAAGGAATAGGTGAACCCTATATGTGGGACTCAAACCAAACTCAGCTAACCTAGGTGGCATACTAACTCAGCCACTAACTAGAGTACATAAAGATAGCTGTCATCCAGCTATTATTCATGGGCAGTGTAACAACCGCATCTGCAGCTAACAAGTCGGTGACATAAATGCACAACGGTCACCCTAGCATATCATGAGTGGAGCTTGATATCTCAACATGGGAGACATGCTTATTTTTAAAAAATGATGCATCATAGAAACTATCAACTGAAGTTGAACTTCCTCTGATTGAAAGTAAGTTTATTGAAAGAGATCTGAATCAAAGAAGTGAGTTTTCAACACATGCATGTGATGTTGGTAGGTGAATCTACTATTACAAGTCCATCACATACCTTTGGGAAGAATGAATGAATAAGCTACACAACTATTTAAGATGTATAGAAATCATGATGTACCCCAAAAAATGTATAGAAATCATGCTCTACCCCAAAAGATCTAAAAGATCAGGATGGGAACAGGCATGCCTCTATTTGCTGCTGCTGAAAGATAGACTGCCACAATGCAAAAATAACAAAAAAGGATAGCATGTTCTTTTTGCCCTCAACATACTAGGAAATCTTATTGAAGAAAAGGAATATAGGAAAGGAATTCCTAACATAACTGGTTAGTCTTTGGATTTCGGCTTATGAACAACTCATTGTTGCACACAATCTTTTCTCTCTACCGTTGAATACGCTCATGACCATAGACATAAAAACAATTAATTCAAATTAAAATGTTAGTATGTATGCATCATATGAGATGATATATATGGATTGGAATAAGCTTGTTGTATACAAATGTCGGTAGGAGAGGTTATTGCACCCCAAATTTCGCATGGACTAAATGCGTTATGAATTGATTGAAAACCCATATTTGAAATTATATAACCAATGTGATATTTAGGGTTCCAAGTACTTGATAATAAAGCGTGATCATTCACAATGGTAGGGTCTGAGATTTACATTAAAACATTCTCCTATAGATGTATAAATGAGGAAAACAATACAAATCATTTTAGCTTTTACCTACTTTCCAATTATGAGATTAGACCTAGTATTGCGTATCAAGACTTCATTGCTAAAAAAGATTCAAAATCCAACAAAGTTAAGTTAAACCTTATTTCTCACCTCAACATTGTAATCTGCAAAATTATTTTCAACAATTGGATGTGTGTGCATGCATGCATGCATGCGTCTCTCTCTCTCTCTCTCTATTATATATGTATGTATGTATGTATGTATGTATGTGTATGTGTATGTGTATGTGTATGTGTATGTGTATGTGTATGTGTATGTGTATGTGTGTATGTATGTATGTATGTATGTATGTATGTATGTATCGTAATAATTATGAACAAGATTTAGCCTGTCAACAACGATAATGGACTATAATGGTGTGCAAGTTGTCTCTATCATTTTGTTTTATAGTCCCATGAAAAAACTAGCCTACCTATGACACCTTCCATCCGCTGCCAAGGAAGGCTCTTGCATATACAAAATACTATTCATTATTGGCACACATGAAGATAAAAGGGCAAAAGGTATCATTAACCTAGGAGGGGGTGAAAGATATCATTAATTTGCACACAAGTCTTTAGAAGCGAGAACATATTATCCCCCTAGGCAGTGTTCCATGCTTTTGCTTTTTAAATGGTTCACACAAAGACCTATGTTCTAATGTCTCTCAAGGATATTTGACTTTATTTATCAATTTTAGTGCAGTTGTGGCTCCTATGCTCATCGATTTCTTTTCATTAGTGCATTTTATAAGAATTACTTACAATAAGAACCTTGTAGTTGCATGGCTTTAAGATGAGCAATGGGTGCTTATTATCCTCCCAAACCATGTGAATTTGTTTGAGATGAACGACGGTGGCCCTACTACTAATACATACTAAATTACTTACTCATTTATTTTTAATTCTCCTTTATTTTTCTTTATTTTACCATTGTTTCCACATGCTATTCCCTTTGTGCAATGTCAGCATGTACTTCACATTGAAATTTCCTAGCCCATTGTAATAGAAGCAGGGTCACTAGCACTAGTAAAAATGGAATAATTAAAAGGAAAAAAATTGAATGCTTTTTCTCCCAACCCTCCATGTGTAATGATTACTTAAATTTTAATTTTTATCATTTATATTTACACCATTAAAAACCTATTCCACCATGCTGTCCACTTATTTGTTGTGAATAATCATAAGTTGTTGTTAACCACCAATACAATTACTTATTGATGGAACCCATCATTGTGCCTCAAGAAGTTAATGGATTTTTGATTTTTGCTTAGGATAAGGCTAAACTTGGTCAAAATTTTTAAAGAAATGGAAATAAAATTCAATGTAAATCCAGCTTTTTACTCCTCTGATTTCATCCACCTCAACTCTAGCTCTCCGCCCCCTTTGAACATTCAATAATCTCAACCTTAGTCCTCTGTTGTCCTCAAACAATGTGAATAAATTGAATTTTTATTTTCCATGTGTCACTCATTTTCATAGAAATATGAGAGTAGCTCGAATGGATTATCGTATATGTTAGTTCCTAGGCTAAGATAAGTTTTTTTAAAAAATTGCCAGATGGATTAAAAATGGTGTTTATCCCTAAAAAAGACATTTACAAAGCTCTGCCACCAAACGAGAAAACCACCCTTGGCCGATGCTACAAGGAGTCTAGTGAGTTCTTGGATACTATCCAAAGGAATCAAGAAGCTCTTAAAGACAAATACTGTGATAAGGGGATCACTTCCAGACAATATAAGGGTGAAATAAGCCTTTCACCTGCGACATCATTGGTGCCAATCTCAAAATTAAAGATAGGATAATGGAGAATGGCACTAGTGCCAATCTCCATTTAAGCCTGACAATTTTCATACCTAGATACAGAATGGCACTAGTGCCATTATCATAATATTTAGGAAATTAATTAATGCTTTCATGGAAAAAAGTTACCAAATTACCGAAACAAAATAAAGAACATAATTCATGCTCTCATGGAAATTTTATCTAGACCCATTCCCCACATGGTTCCTAGAGAGTGGCACTAGTGTCATTCTCCACAAATCCGCATGGAGACTGGCAGCAATTCCATTCTCCATGTGGGATTGTGGAGAATGGCACTGGTGCTATTTTCCATGTGTCTGGCAAATTTCAGATTTCCTTGTGCAAAATGGTACTGGTAGGATTCTCCTATCTCATTGGTGAGTGCCTGCCATTCTCCATTTAAGATTGTGGAGAATGGCACTCTTGCCATTCTCCATGTCTCACACTTATCACATATATGATCTCTCTCTCTCTCTCTCTCTCTCTCTCTCTCTCTCCCCCCCTATGTGTACACATATAATATTTCTCTTTTACACACCCACATGTTATTCTCCTTAAGTGTCTTCCCCTCACATGCACACACATGGACACTCAAACATAGGAGATCCCTCTCCCCCTTCTCTTTCTCATGTACACCTTCACACATACATGTAGCAGGGTTAGACAGTGTGGGGCATGTTAAAGGGAAAAGCCCATGTGCAAGGCACATGGCTAGAGCTTATGATTCAAATCTCAAATCCCCATATCCTAGTTTGGCCACTTCCTAGCCTCCTCTTCCTACCACATAGCAAGTTCCAATTAAAAGCATAAAAGATACCTTGCGTAAAAGCATAAAAGCTATCAATAGCAAAAAGAACATCTCAATGGAAACGTGGTGCACATTATGCTCTTACCTATACATCATGAAATTACTAAGCACTACAATAAATCAAATACATAATTAAGAAAAGGAGAAATGAGGAACTCAAAATTAGTTGGTTAAGTTATACCAACCAATACTCAAAAGTAGAGGTAACCAAAGGCAACCCTTCTTCCTTCTCTTACTGGTGGAGTTTGACAAATTTCAGATTCCCTTGTGGTGCCAATCTCTAGAATCCTTGCACTGGTGCCAATCTCTAAAATCCTTGTACTAGTGCTAATCTCTAGAATCCATGCACTGGTACCAATCTCTAACGGATAATGGCATTGGTGCCAATCTCCATTTAAGTTTGACAATTTTCAAATCTAGATGCATGTAAACCCACATTTAAGTCTGACATTTTTTTGGGAATTGGGATTTTCTATATAAACCCACATGGAGATTGGAACAAGTGCCTGACGTGTTTCCTTGGACTATGCCGACATGGGGGTAGGCACTGGGCATTTCACATTTTGGACGGTTTGTGAAGGTGTAGGGCAAGGGAGGGGGGACGCCTTTTCCCCTCGTAAAATGGCGAGTGGGCGGGCAGCCCACTCTCTATTTTTGAGAGGGAAAGGCAAATCCCCCCTTTTCGCAGCCGTCAGAAGTGCACTAGCTATCATTCTCAAAACTATTTCGTCTAGCGTGAGATTCCCATTTGTAAAAAAATTTGATTCGACTGCTTATATCCAAGAAACACTCATAAAGGCCTTGGACAAACATGCATTATAAAAGTGACGGCAACCATGATAAAACCCTCAAGGGCAGTGCCACAAATATAGTGAACATTGGGAATAATTCTAGAAGTCCCCTCACAATTCATCATCTTCCCATGCTCAACTTCAATCTGAATTGGATAGCAAGTGAATTCATTTGAGGTAGGTGGGCTATTTGTGAGGTCACCTAGTCGGCTAGTCACCATATTAAAAACTACCCCCTGTTAATGAACCCATACCCCTACTAGCCATTGCCCCCTCCATGGGACCTCCCACAATGGGGGTGTTGCCTTGGATCCTAGCTAAATCTTGTTAGTCTGACTATCGGCCCACACTTGCCATCCATCTAGTGTCTAAGCTAGAACTGACCAATTATCCATGATATTCAGTGCGTTCTCCTCATATAAAGGGGGGGCTTATAAAGTGGAGTTAGTTGGTATGGGTGTACCTAACTGAGAGTGGAGCATTGATTTCTAACAAACCACATCTTTTGGGAACATCGATAATAAGCTCAAGAAAACATAAACATGGATAATGAAATGTAAGGGAAATACTCACACTGAACAATCTCTCATTTAAACTAAAGTACTAAGAGATGCATTCATGTGATTCAAGGAAAGGGTTGCTAGATATGCATGAGATCTTGAGAACTGAATCATAGATAGTTGCAATTCCATAGGGCAACTTTTTAAAAGCACATGGACTCAATAAGAGATCTTTCGGAGACATGCTTATTTTTTAAAAATAGTGCATTATAGAAACTATCAACTGAAGTTGAACTTCCTCTGATTGAAAGTAAGTTTATTGAAAGAGATCTGAATCAAAGAAGTGAGTTTTCAACACATGCATGTGATGTTGGCAGGTGAATCTACTATTACAAGTCCATCACATACCTTTTGGAAGAATGAACGAATAAGCTACACAATTATTTAAGATGTATAGAAATCATGCTGTACCCCAAAAGGTGTATAGAAATCATGCTCTACCCCAAAAGATCTAAAAGATCAGGATCGGGCATGCCTCTATTTGCTGCTGCTGAAAGATAGACTGCCACAATGCAAAAATAACAAAAAAGGATAGCATGTTCTTTTTGCCCTCGACATACTAGGAAATCTTATTGAAGAAAAGGAATATAGGAAAGGAATTCCTAACATAACTGGTTAAGTCTTTGGATTTCGGCTTATGAACAACTCATTGTTGCACACAATCTTTTCTCCACCGTTGAGTACGCTCATGACCATAGACATAAAAACAATTAATTCACATTAAAATGTTAGTATGTATGCATCATATGAGATGATATATATGTATTGGAATAAGCTTGTTGTATACAAATGTCGGTAGGAGAGGTTATTGCACCCCAAATTTCATATGGACTAAATGCTTTATGAATTGATTGAAAACCCATATTTGAAATTATATAACCAATGTGATATTTAGGGTTCCAAATACTTGATAATAAAGCGTGATCATTCACAATGGTAGGGTCCGAGATTTACATTAAAACATTCTCCTATAGATGTATAAATGAGGAAAACAATACAAATCGTTTTAGCTTTTAGCTACTTTTCAATTATGAGATTAGACCTAGTATTGTGTATCAAGAATTCATTTCTAAAAAAGATTCAAAATCCAACAAAGTTAAGTTAAACCTTATTTCTCACCTCAACATTGTAATCTACAAAATTATTTTCAACAATTGGATGTGTGTGCATGCATGCGTGCATGCGTCTCTCTCTCTCTCTCTATTTTATATATATATGTGTGTGTGTGTGTGTGTGTGTGTGTGTGTGTGTGTGTGTGTGTGTGTGTGTGTGTGTATGTATGTATGTATGTATGTATGTGTGTATGTATATAATATATATACATATATATATATATATATATGTATGTATGTATGTATGTATCGTAATAATTATGAACAAGATTTAGCTTGTCAATGATAATGGACTATAATGTGCAAGTTGTCTCTATCATTTTGTTTTACAGTCCCATGAAAAAACTAGCCTACCTATGACACCTTCCATCCGCTGCCCAGGAAGGGGCACACATGAAGATAAACGGGCAAAAGGTATCATTAACCTAGGAGGGGGTGAAAGATATCATTCATTTGCACACAAGTCTTTAGAAGCAAGAACACAAGTCTTTAGAGGAGAGAACACAAGTCATTGGCACACAAGTCTTTAGAAGCGAGAACATATCATCCCCCTAGGCAGTGTTCCATGCTTTTGCTTTTTAAATGGTTCACACAAAGACCTATGTTCTAATGTCTCTCAAGGATATTTGACTTTATTTATCAATTTTAGTGCAGTTGTGGCTCCTATGCTCATCGATTTCTTTTGATTAGTGCATTTTATAAAAATTACTTACAATAAGAACCTTGTAGTTGCATGGCTTTAAGAGGAGCAATGGGTGCTTATTATCGTCCCAAACCACCTGAATTTGTTTGAGACGAACGACGGTGGCCCTACTACTAATACATACTAAATTACTTACTCATTTATTTTTAATTCTCCTTTATTTTTCTTTATTACCATTGTTTCCACATGCTATTCCCTTTGTGCAATGTCAGCATGTACTTCACATTGAAATTTCCTAGCCCATTGTAATAGAAGTAGGGTCACTAATGCTAGTAAAAATGGAATAATTAAAAGAAAAAATTGAATGCTTTTTCTCCCAACCCTCCATGTGTAATGATTACTTAAATTTTAATTTTTATCATTTGTATTTACACCATTAAAAACCTACTCCACAATGTTGTCCACTTATTTGTTGTGAATAATCATAAGTTGTTGTTAACCAATACGATTACTTATTGATGGAACCCATCATTGTGCCTCAAGAAGTTAATGGATTTTGGCTTTTTGCTTAGGATAAAGCTAAACTTGGTCAAAAATTCTAAAGACATGGAAATAAAATTCAACGTAAATCCAGCTCTCAACTCCTCTGATTTCATCCACCTCAACTCTAGCTCTCCGCCCCCTTTGAACATTCAATAATCAACCTTAGTCCTCCGTTGTCCTCAAACAATGTGAATAAATTGAATTTTTATTTTCCATGTGTCACTCATTTTCATAGGAATATGAGAGTAGCTCGAATGGATTATTGTATGTATGTTTCTAGGCTAAGATAAATTTTTTTTTAAAAATTGACAGATGGATTAAAAATGGTGTTTATCCCTAAAAAAGATAGTTACAAAACTCTACCACCAAACGGGCAAACCACCCTTGGCCGATGCTACAAGGAGCCTAGTGAGGTCTTGGATAATATCCAAAGGAATCAAGAAGCTCTTGAAGACAATTACTGATAAGGGGATCAGTTCCAGACAATATAGGGGTGAAATAAGCCTTTCACCTTTGACATCACTGGGGACTCCTTGAAGCCAATGGAAATATCCTTGATGCAGAACATCCTATTACTATAGTCATATACCGTGAGGAGAACCAAAGCTTGCACATAGGGTTAGCAAGCCATGAGCATGGACGGATAGCCATAAGTATCCCCTAGGCTAAGATAAGGTTTATATGGCTTTTTTGAAGGACAACTGTAAATTTATGGAAGTTCCTAGGCCAAGGTAAGTTTCACATGTTTTTTAGAAAAAGAGATCGTTCCAACACATTGACGTTGCATAGCTAGTTGAGGCGACGAGCTTAGTCTTGATAGTGGAGATGGTGGGATGTTGGGTTGGAATTGGTTAAGGTGAGCCACTTTGAGGTTAATATACAAGCCCAATAGAGAAAATCCACATGTAGGGCACTAGGTAATAGATATTGTCATCAAATTATTAAAAGGGCAAGCAACGATAGAGGGAGAAACTAAAAGGCATGGACACAATAGATATGGTTGTGCAGGCAAGCGAAAGAGCACAAAATATTTGTTGATGTGGACATTGCTTTGCATGCCCGTGGCCTGCGAATAAGGTAAGGCCTCTGTGAGGCCATAGCTTTGGATTTGGGAGGTCACTCAAGGCTATGATTTTGATTTGCTAAGACATGTATTGCCACATGGTTGGCTCCACGTGGGGTGGAATCCAATGGGTTGCTGTCACCATGGTAGCATCGGGTTGCCACTGTGGATGCCAAGACCTACAGCACATCATCGTCTCTCTCATTTGGTGAAGATTTCTATCATCTCAAGCTTTCTACCTCTGTCACTTTAAGCTTGCCATCGCCATAGTGCCCTTTGCTTCTAGATATCCATATACAACACGATCGATTGACACAGTGCATTGGTGAAGCCAAGATTATTGAAGAATCTGATGTGCAGTCATAGAAGATGCTTGTTTCAGAGTAAGTACATTCTTTAATCGTCGGTCACGTATTGCACCCTCATGAAGCGCACATCACTATCGCAACCTTCAGCATCGTGAGATTCATCAGTTTCCCTTTGCAATGGAGGCTGTCGGTTGTTGATGATGTTGTTCTCGTCCTGGGATTTGATCACATCTCCTTTAGGGTGGTCGTCTTTGATGCCCTCCTCTTAGGATGCTCATTGTTGCATGCTACCATTGAATGACCGTCCGTTGACGATCACCAATAAGGGTCTTTGCAGCAACACTTCACAAGAAAACCATCTGACCTTTTTCCTCATTGTGATTTGCCCCTCATTGAGCTTCAATAGCCTCCAACTGTACTAGTACACATCACATATTCATTTCATGTTGCATTCCACCAATAGGAAGCGGGCCGGATTATCATGATTGTCATGTGTAGGGGCCAAAGGCAATAGGGAGAGAAAATACATGACTGTCAATGCACAAGTCAAAGAGATACATGAACAGAGAGATGGAAGAATGAGTCATTGATTGCATTACATGTAACCGTGTATATAGGGAGAATACACCCCTTCGTGCCTCACACATGCACCCCTTGACATCACTCCTTGAGGATAAACCCATGTGTTTATACCTTACTAGAGAGTATTGCAAAGCTCAAGTAAACATAAATACGGATTATAGAATGTAAGGGAAAGACTCACACTGAACACTCTCTCATTTAAACTAAAGTTACTAAGAGATACATTCATGTGATTTAAAGAGGTGGTTGCTAGATATGCATGAGATCTTGAGAATTGAGTTATAGATAGTTGCAATTCCATAGGGCAACTTGTAAAAAGCACATGGACTCAATCAGAGATCTTTGGAAGAAATGCATATTTTTTAAAAAGAATGCATCCCCATTAACGCAAGTTGAACATCCTCTGATTGAAAGTAAACTTATTGAAAGAGATGTGACTCAAAGAAGTGAGTTGTTGGGACATGCATGTGATTTTGGGAAGCGAATCTACTATTACAAGTCCATCACATAGCTTTTGGGATAATGACTGATAAGCTACACAATTATTTAAGATGGATAGAAATCATGCTCTACCCCAAAAGATCTAAAAGATCAGGATGGGAATGGAAGTGCCTCTATTTATTGACAGAGAGATTGCCACAATCCAAAAATGATTAAAAAAGGATAGCATGTGATTTTTGCCCTCAACATAGTAGGAAATCTTATGAAAGGAGGAAAGGAAGGGCTAACACAACTCGTCAAGCTTTGGATTTGGGCTTATATACAACTCATTGGTGCACACAATCTTTTCTCTATCTTTCAATAAGCTCATGATCGTAGGCATAAAAACAATGAATACATGTAGAGAAGTTAGTATGTATGCAATGTGCATCATATGAGATGATATATATGTACTAGAATAAACCTTTTGTACACAAATGTTGGTGGGAGAGGTCATTACACCCCAAATTTCACATTGACTAACTGCTTTATGAGGTGACTGAGAATCCATATGAAAACCAAATCATCCCAAATATGTTATAATCATGTCTTCCTTTGGGATATTTAGGGTTCCAAATACTTGATAATAAAGCACGAGTGTTCAAAATTGGCCCAAGCTTTACGTTAATACATTCTCTTATAGATGTACAAATGAGGAAAATGATACAGATCCATTTAGCATTTAGCTACTTTTCAATTGTGAGATCGCCAAGTGAGGGGACCTAGCATTGCCTCTCAAGGCTTCATTTCTAAAAAGGATCAAAACCTAAGCTCTCCCCTCTATTGTGTAATCTACAAAATTATTTTAACAATTTTTATAATAATCAGAAATCAGATTTAGCATGTCAATGGTTATGGATTATAACATGCAAGTTGTCTCTATGATTTTGTTTTACATTCCCATGAAAAAACTAGCCTACCTATAACACCTTCCAACATAATACTCATAATATTCATGACTGGCACAGATGAAGAGAAAAGGGCAAAAGGTATCACTTCCCTAGGTGGGTGAAAGATATCACTCCTTAGTGGCACACATGAGTCTTTAGAAGAGAGAACACATCATCCCCCCTAGGCAATGTTCCATGTCTTTTCTTTAAGAGTTTCACATTTCTCAAGAATATTTGACTTTATCAGGGATTTTAGTGTGCTTGTTGCAATATTCGGCCTTAACCCCTCTTTGATAAAATGTTGCAATTCAAGTACTTGGGAAGCGATTGATATGCGAGCACAAAACTATCCAAACGTCTCTCTATTGACTCTCCTTTGCATTCTTTGATTTTCAATGTTCAATATCAGCCGAACCCCATTCTATTAGGACTTCCTCAGGAGACTATGCTTATTGAATTCTTTTGCTTAGTGCATTTTATAAACATTCCTTGCAAGAACCTTGTATTTGCATGGCTTTAAGGTGAGCAATGGGTGCTTATTATCTTCCCAACCCACGTGAACTTGTTTGAGATGAATGACGGTGGCCCTACTACTAATACATATTGAATTATTTATCCTAATATTCTCACACTTTTTTAATTGTCCTTTATTTTTCTTTATTACCATTGTTTCCACATGCCGAGTCCCTCCCCACAATGTCATTGTGCATGAAACTTCCTAGCCCATTTTAATGGAAGTAGGGTCACTAGCACTAGAAAAAATGGAATGAAAAAAATTTTGATTGCTTTTTCTCCCTGCCATCCACGTGTAATGATTACTTGAAATTTAATTTTTATGGTCTGTATTTGCATGATTAAAAACCCACTCCACTATGCCATCAACTTATTTGTTCTCCATATTCATAAGCTGTTGTTAATGAATATTATTACGTATTGATAGAACCCATCATTGTTTCTGAAGAAGTTAATGGGTTTTGCCTTTTTGCTTAGGATAAAACTAAACTTGGTCAAAAAATTCAAAAAACTTAGCTTAACTCTAGTGCTCAACTCCTTTGATTTCATCCACCTCAACTCTAGCTGTCTGTCCCCTCCCCTTTGAATGTTCAACAATCAATCTTAGTCCTCCATTGTCCTCAAACCATGTGAATGAATTGATTTTTTGTTTTCAATGTGTTATAAGATAAGTTTTAAACAAAAATTATCGGATGGATTAGTGAGTCTTAAAAAAGATCTTTACAAAACTTGGCCACCAAATAGGTAAACTGCCCTTGGCCGATGTTGGAAGCAGCTTGGTGAGGTCATGGATACTATCTAAAGGAATGAAAAATCTCCCGGAGATAATTACTG
This sequence comes from Dipteris shenzhenensis, assembly GCF_047967505.1. NCBI lineage: Eukaryota > Viridiplantae > Streptophyta > Polypodiopsida > Gleicheniales > Dipteridaceae > Dipteris > Dipteris shenzhenensis. Next base: position 53,591,955 of record NC_141607.1, on the reverse strand, counting down.
ATAAGGGGGTCACTGCCAGACAATACAAGGGGGAAATCTTGGAGGAAGCCTTTCACCTGTGACATCATTGTTGCAGACTCTTTGAAGTCGAAGGCAATATCCTTGACGAAGATGATCCTATTCCTAGAATCCCATAGTGTGAGCAAAACCAAAGCTTGCACATATGCCTCATAGGTTTAAATGAAGGACAATTGTAAAGATGCAACTCACTAGGTGAAGATAGTTTTTCATGTATATATTTTATAAAGGATAAAGGAAGGATTGATGTTCCATAGCCTATTGAGGGGACAAGCCAAGGCTTGGTAGTGGAGAACCTTGGAGATGGTGGGGTGTAGGGTGGAATTGGCAAAGGTGGCCCACTTTTGAGGAAAATACAAGAAGCCCAATAGAGAAAATCCACATGTAGGGCACTAGACAATAGATAATGATCATAAAATTGTTTAAAAGGCAACCAATGAGCAGACCGGCAGGTGGCCGTGATGGGGGGCGAAGACCGGAACGTGGCGGTGGAGGGTGACCGGGTGAGTCAGCGACCCCAAACGAAAGGCATGGACCCAAAAGATATGGTTGTGCGGGCGGGCAGAGTTGCACGAAAATATCTGCCGACGTGGAGGCTGCCCCGCCTGCCCGCGGCCCGCGGGCAGCCCAAGGCCTCTGTGAGGCCGGCTTTGGATTTGCGAGGTCCCTCAGGGCCGCGATTTTGATTCGCTGACGTGTCCTGCCACGTCGTGGGCACCACGTGGGTAGGTTCCAATGGGTTGCTGCCACGATAGCGCGTGGCTGCCATCGTGGATGCCAAAGACCTACGACACGTCATGGTCTCTCTCATTTGGTGAAGATTTCTATCGTCCCAAGCTTTCGATCTGCGTCGCTGTGAGCTCGCCATAGCCATAGCTCGCCCTTTGCCTCTTACCTTTCTTCTCTTGCCCCCTCCCCCCCCGCTTTGGCTCTTCTTTGGATCGATTTCCCGCTTCCTTAAACTTCTGTTGCATTTCTCTCGACCTTCCTCGCGCAGAACTGTCGGTTGCAGCCAGTTAACTCGTCGATCGCTTGGTTTTCAGAAGAACTTTCCAACTCTTGTAGAAAGGATTCTTTTTGCCAAGCCCGGCAACTCGATGTAGCTTCCTCTCGCTGCCTTGGCCGCAGCTTTTGCTCTTTCCCGACCCTCGCAACAGTCCGGATGTCTTTCGAACCGCGCCGTAGGGCTCCTGGTGTTCCCCTCTACAGACTCAGCGTTGGCCAAGGCTCTGGAGGGTGACTCTGCAAGCGCAAGCCTTTTCCCTTAGCTCTTCTTTTCTCCGCTGATGACAACACGGGGGCGTGGTGACGCTTTCGACTGTAGGCCGCATCCCGCTTCCTTAGTTTCCCCTCTTAAGCGCCCGGGACAGTTCCCCTCCGCACACGAAGATGAAAATCATACAGACAAGAAACAGGAGACTAGGCGAACTAGGATGGCAGTCGGAGATAGATCCGGGGTAGGAGATGTCTGGTTGGATAGCATCAAGTATGCTGACAGAGAGAAAGTTAACAAGACAAGTGATGGAGGCTTCATTGGCGAATTGAAAGACGAGACCGAGACTGGAACAACGTTTGTCAGGAAGGAAATTGAAGTTAGAGGTAATCAACGAGCTTCTCGAGACGTTGCGCAGCTAGATAGCAGGAAAGCTGGGGTTTTGAATCTGAGAGGCAGCAGGGATGAGGACGGCCATGAACTCTGCGAGGAGGAGAATCAAAAGAACAAATCTTTCGAGGACACTGCGGGGAAAGCTAGAAACCGGATACTTCAAGAATCTCTGTCCCAAGGAGTAAGGCAGGCTCAGCTTCTACACCAGCAGCAGCAGTCTCAGCCCCAGCAAGCTCCAGTTGTGCGCTGGGAAAGGTTTCTTCCGCAGCGCCAGCTTCGAGTCTTGCTGGTCGAGGACGATGACTCTACCCGACATGTCGTGAGTGCCCTGCTGCGTAATTGTAGTTACGAAGGTCGTTACTCGACTCTCCCCTCGTCTTGTTCATCCCATGCTTGCCGTTTCCTAGTGTAGGATTCAAGGGTTTAGCAGGGCAGTTCTACATGGAAAAGCAAGGAAAAATTGTAAAGTCCAAAGTGGTGGAAGTGTTCTGGCACCCTCACTAAATGACTCTCACAGGAATCTGCATTTGTGAATTTGTCCCGGTCATTGGATTCCATGCATTGTTTACAGATTACATTCACTGAATTCCTATTGTTGCTACTTGTTTTGTGCATTCCCAGTGACGTCTGCAGCTAATGGCTTTCTGGCATGGGAGATGTTAATGGATCAAGCCAACCACGTTGACTTGGTTTTGACAGAGGTCGTGATGCCATGTCTTTCTGGCATCGGCCTCCTATCAAGGATAATGGGGCATGGAGCTTGTAAACATATTCCTGTGATCAGTAAGTCTAATTCCCACAGTACTTCCGTTCCCTTCAAACTTCAATTTTCGGAGGTGCTTATGGGCCATGCAAAAATTTGGTTATGCAGTGATGTCTTCTCATGACTCCATGGGCATTGTCTTCAAGTGTTTGTCTAAAGGCGCTGTGGACTTCCTAGTAAAGCCTGTCAGAAAAAATGAGTTGAAAAACTTATGGCAGCATGTCTGGAGGAGGTGCCACAGTGTAAGCTTTTCCTATGACATTGCTTGCTCTTTGTTTTTCTTTGCTTATATTTGAATGTATTTTGCCCTGACTGTACTAGGTCTCAGGGACCAAACATTCTCACAAGCACGTTGCATCTAATGTCATTGGGGTACTAAACCGTGGCCAATCCATTCATTACACCGTATAGAACAAAGTCCTTGCAAGTGTAAACCCCTCTGCTTTGTGTCGAATGACCCAGGTCTCCAACGTATCAGTCAATAAAGCCCAATATCCAAGGCTAGCTTCTCCAACACCGCCCAATGCCCAACAAAGAGGGCAGTGTTGAATCGAGTGTTGGCCAGATATAGGATACTATTGAGCAATTGTGACAAGTAAAAACGTGGTGGGCTCGCTTGTTATAAGCTTTTCTACATGTGGCTGATTCAAAGTAATGCTTGCTAAAGATCGTGACTTCAAACTTTGGGCAACTTTGGGCTGTCAGACAATTCGTGCATTCTGGCCATAGTAATTCTATTCTGTAGAGTAGGCTTGATGGTAGCCTGTAGATTAGTTAGAAGGGATCCAAAGGCCCTGGGGAGAAACAGGCACATGAAGGATTTTACAGAAGGGAGTAACCCTCAAATAAGGTGTCCCTTTATTGAAGGGATGCCCAGAAGACCTTCCACAGAGTTCTTCCATCCTTCACCATGGGAGAAGATGGAGGTCAGAATGGTATCAAAATCCCTCATATAAGGAAGGTATCCATCGCCAAAATGATGAACAGATAAATTGCCGTTTTCATTTTCAAAAGTCAAACCGGTCCCCAGCAATTGTAACACAGCACTGTCACCTGACATCTACTTTGATCCCTTGAGTAAGTACACATTGTATATGCATTCTACTTGCTATGCAGCAGTGGGCATACTATCTATTCAGCCGTATTAGTGGACATGCAAATTTCACCTTGTGAAGTTTTCGTCCAAGTTGCGGCCTGCTGGTTTTGTGATAATTCTTCTATCTTAAATGGTGCGTTGCCCTATCAGCTAGATTTAGATTTAGATGCTCGTTGGGGAGAGACTGAAATGAAAATGTTTAGACTTCACAAGCAGTTGTAGCTTGAATGAAGAGATTTTGGACTACCTTTTGATTAGCCTTCTCCTTTAGTGCTAGCCTTCATCATGGCTGAGTTTGCCTTTCACATCCGGAGTGCCAACAGAAACTCAGTATGAAGACTTTGTATAAATGGATGCTCAAGTATGTGTGGGTGTGTGGATTTGTATGTGTGAGAGCATATTTTTATACTATGGTCTACACCCACTGTTGGGTGCTGATGACGTCAGTGGGAATGTCATAGTAGCTAGTCCTTGCTATGCATGATGGAGTTTATGGTTTTCAACCTTGTGAGTGACTATCATGAGATTGAAACTGCACTATGTTGTGTTTTTAGAGGATGAGTTTAGGAATGTTCCTGGATTTGCCGAGGTATATACTATCTATTCGATTGTACTCTGGTACAGCTACACTCGATAGAATAAAACAGAGAAAACTCATCTTGTGGGCCATTGAGCAGTACCTTAGGCAAGTATAGAGTGCATATAAGTTCCGTGCCCTTAGGCTCCCCATCCAGGATATCACAAACTCAAAACTTCGCTATCACTAGGGAAAGGTGACAGCCATGTCAACACTGCACAACATACGTAAAACCTGAGCGCTTTCACAAGGCTCTGCCCTTACAGCTCATAATGTTTATTTTCTATGTATTTCATACCTGTTAAAAGTGTTTTTAATGACCATGATTCACACAGGCTTGTAGAGGTAGATTTATAAGCTTTTGATGGAGTGGGAAATTGATAAAGTAACTTTTAACTGCATTTCTTTTAGTCTTTTCCCTTCACTTAAGAGGGTCTAGGACAACCATTAGGTGCACTACTGCTCCAAGGAATATATTGCAGTGTTTACTAAAAGAGACTCCGCGGGTCTTTAGAAACCCAGTATAGCTGCTTATGCTTGGGCACTGATGACGACATAAGTGTTGCTTTGCTTGCTTAGTATGTCTTCCTTCTGCTTTTCATAAAAGTTTTTGTTTACCTCTTTTTTCTTCTCTTTCATTTTCTCTTTTTTTTTTTTTTTTTTTTCCTTTGTAGATTTTTGATCTTTAGAACAACAAAATTTCTAAATTTGTATGATTGGACTTATTCTAGTCTTACAAAGGTATATTTACTAAAAGAGGTGCAGAAGTTGGGAATCAAGCTATGCTAAGGCTTAGTTCTTGCTTGAAGCATTAGAATTCATGTTTAGATGTGACTTAAACAGTCATTAGGTGCCCCTTATGCTCCACGGAATGTAATGCTGCGTTAGTAAGAGAGGTGGAAAAGTGTGGAGTCGATGTATGCTACAAGGCTACACCCACTGTTGGGCGCTGATGATGTCAGTGGGGATGTCATAGTAGCTAGTCCCTGCTTTGCGTGGTGGAGTTTATGGTTTTCAATCTTATGAGTCTAAGTGACATGACAGCCCATGTGCTGCCCATGTGGCTGCCCCATGCCTATTACTATTCTATGGTCCACCCCCCGACATGCACTCCTCATATGGGGGCTCACAGGTGGGGAGCTGACCAATCCTATTCCAACAGGGTAGGGGTGGCCCATTCCAAGTTCTTCAAAAATTTTCTGTAAGCAGTGAATTTTAAGTTGCCATTTCTTTGTCGTCATGGTCAATAGTTGGTATGATGAAACCCAATTTTTTTCCAGTACAAAAGCCTTTGGATGCATTGCATTATTATACTAGATTTCTTTTTAACTTGGACTGTGGTACGCTATGTTTGTGGATTTGCAGTCAAGCGGCAGTGGTAGCGGCAGTGGGAGTCAAACACAGAGAGTTACTCGCTCTAAGGGTCTGGCTGATTGTAACAACTCTTGCAGTAATGATGAGAGTGACAATGCTAGCAGTGGTATGAATATCAGAGGTGGGAGTGACAATGGAAGTGGAACACAAGTAAGTAATGCACATGAACATAAATGCGCAAGGCTCTCTAGCAAGATTATATGAATGAACTGGACATGCAGTGTATGATGTACTTGAACACACATAATTGTCTGCAAATAACTATCCTTGTGTGTTCTTGCTGCAGAGCTCATGGACCAAAAGAGCAGTGGAAGTTGAAAGTCCTCAGCACTCTTCTCAACCTAATGCTGTCTCAAGACTGCATGCACAAAAACAGTCAGACAAGTTGCGATCTGATCGAGTGAAGGGTTTTGCCTCGGCAGGCGAATCTCATGAAGAGAGAGGATTTGGTAAGAGACTCTTCTTGTATGAGAGATAGGAGGGAGGGAAGACGGGAGGTCCTCTGTTTTAATGAAAAGAAAAGTGGAGAGAATTGTGAATGGTAAAATCATCCCACCTTGGAGTGCATTTCCCTTGGATTCATACTTACTGCCAAGTAGGAAGCCTGAGCATATCATATGATGAGGTCTGAAAGATAAGCATGAAATGCAGTGTACTCAGAGAACATGTTTTGTCGTAGTAGAATTGTAATCATGCTACATTCGTCCCTGGCCACCTGGGGCTGCTGCTGGCAAACAGGTCGGCCTGTTTGTAGCAGGGGCTCAGCCCTGTAGGGCAGGGGGTCGGCCCCCTAGGAGCCCATTTGTAGGGCTGTGTGCCCAGCCCTAGGTGCTGCAGTCGGCCCACCTACCAGCAGGGGTCAGCCCTGGTCTACGGGCCGACTAGGGAGGGGCTGGGGCCTATTTATAGGGCCCCCCTCAGCCCTCATTTCTCATCTCAATGTGGAGGCTGTCGAGTTGTGCTCAGCTCTTGAGCAGCCTGTTGTACAGAGGTTTTCCCCCAGGTGTAGAGGGGCTTTTTGCCAGAGATCACTTGTAGTTCTCCTGTTTCCTTCTCTCCCTCTGAGTGTGGTGTGTGTTAGGTGTGCTCTCTCTCTCTCTCTCTCTCTCTCTCTCTCCTGGCCCTCAGGTCGGCCTGTTCGGATCAGAAAATGTCTCCAAGAAAGAGAGCAATAGAAAACTTGCATATATGCTAGGTACTGAGTAATCAAACACAACACACACACACACACACACACACACACACACTATATATATATATATATATATATATATATATGTAAATATGTGTGTGTGTGTGTGTGTGTATAAGAAGCATGTTCTTTCTCATCTGGAATGGAATGGACGGCAATCTTTGCTTGGGAATTCTTTGAGAGTTGAAAGCATTTATTGGTCGAAAGTCTTTCAGCTTCCCTTGGCTTTACAGGAACCTCGACATTCCGACTTTGTCTCGTTTAAAGGCATCACCTCGGTTGATGTTATAGATGATGCTTGTACTGTGCTCCCCTTTTCTTTGGCAGCCACTAGATATGGATTGGGCTCTCATTATCGTCCTTTGTGGCGACAAATTACTTCTATGCTTTCGCCTTTTGTTCCGATTCCTCCTTTGGAACTCCAGGACCGGATGGAAGATCGGACTTTGACTTCTCTAGGGTCCTCTTCTCGTCCTCTGAGGCTATCTCAGATTATTGTACCTGCATTGTATAAAATCATTTTGCCTCAACCTTGGGTTTCAGAGAGAGGTGATTCTGTTTGGCGAATGCATCGCCTAGCCAAGTGGTGGAGGAAAAGATTACAGCAACTTTGGGCCTATAAAGTATCGCTTCGGCAACAGGTTTTCTTTTGGCGAGTTCTTTTGGGAGTGTTTCCATTTGGATAGCTATTAGCTCATCGACACATTGCTTCTATACTTCGCCACAGATGTTCTATTTGTTCGAAGACTGTGTCTCACTTGTTTTCGCATTGTCCGTGTTCTTGTGAGTTTTTTTATCTACTTCGACAGTGCCTATGAGCGAGATTTCCATCTGTTCTGTTTGGGAAGTTCTTCTGGTGATTTGGATTTTATCCATCCAGATCGGAGTTTCATCTTTTCTTTGTTTGGGTTCGCTACTGGGCACTATGGACTTTATGGACATATAGGAATTGTAAAGTCTTTGGTGATCCCACTTTCTCTCTGTTTGGCTTTTTTAGGCATTCCCTGTAGCAATTTTTCTTTGATTGCTTGTAGACCCGCTGCATAGATCATGAGGTCTTTTTGGCATATATTGAAATTAAAGTGTGTATATATACATACATACATATATATATATATATATACATACATTTATGCCTATATATATGTGTGTGTGTGTGTGTGTGTGTGTACATTTATATACATATATATGCGATTGTCTCCCAACAAATTCTTACGATGCTGAGTTGAAACAGATCAGAAGTAAAATGAAGAACTGTTGCTTGTCATGCCTTCTCCTTTATTTGCCATGTCGCCTCTGAGAGCTGGGTAATGTAGTGGGTACTCTTGGTGGCTACTTGCTATTTCAAGGTGTTGGCAATGTTGTGAACGCTTGGAGGGGTAATGTAGTGGGTACTCTTGGAGGAGTAATATAGTGTGGTATTCTTGTGAGAGCTTGGAGGGGTAATGTAGTGGGTACTCTTGATGTCTATTTGCTCTTTCAAGGTCTAGGCAATGCTGCAAATTACAGATACATCCCATCAGGATCAGGTCGTTGTGGTCATGGATGATGGAATACACACATTGAATGACAACCTACAGCATGGTATTTACAGTCATGATTTACACTGACAAGCTACGAACATAGTATTGTACAGGAGTTGTGATTGTTCAAAGAGATTTTGGCTCCTCTCCAATAGGTATATGGAAGCCTTAACTAGGAGTCTGGAATTCCATTTAAACAATCAGAAGGGACAGTTCTAGGGCCAGCTTTTTGGATACAAGAAGATCTACCTCAAGTATATGGTTCACGTAAAATCCTTCTGCATGATTTTGGGTTTGCTTTTGTGTTACATTTGCAGATCCTGCATTATCTGCGCATCTTAAATTTTTTGGTCATATTGTGGATAATATCTTAACGTTTAGGATGGAACTGTATCTATATCTGTTTATGTCAACTTTCAATCAAAAGCATGTATTCTTAGTGCCCCTCGTTTTTCTTCAGATCATACGATGGGCGAAGATTTAGAAATGCGACTAGTTGCTGCAGAACCAACCTACTTGCACAATGATGAAGGGCCATTGAAATCACCACGTGCAGTGCAAGAGAACACTCCAGCTGCAAGTAGAGGGGAAGGTGGACTGTTGGAGGATAGCAGGATTGGTTCATTACAGGAATCTGAAAGAAAGGCTATAGATCTAATTGGTGCCATTGCAAGCAAAGCTAAGAGCAGTGAAGAGGAAGAACAGGGAGAAACTGAGGATGGAGATGAATTATTGGAGAATCATGCCAGCAATTCCCCTAGCTCAAGGGACAAAACCGGATCAGATTCCAACTCCCCAGCTTTACTAGAACTGAGCTTGAAACGGCCACGTCAGACTGAAGAAGAAGATATAGAAAGGGATGACAGACGGGTTTTAAGGCATTCATGTTCTTCTGCTTTTTCAAGGTAATCCTATTTACGGAAGGAAATTTTTACAGTATTAAGTCTGAGCCATCTATATCAAGTTATGTGTAGCTAAGTTCACTTAAAAGTTTTGTTGACCTCTTCTTGTTATAAATGTCATGTGCCTCTTGCTCTACTGTCCTTATGCTGAAGGAACCTTGCTGCCTGGTTTTTATCTCTCATGTCTTCTTTTTCAAGGTAATTCTATTTACAGAAGGAAACTTTTACGGTATTAACTTTGAGCCATCTATATGAAGTTATGTGTAGCTAAGCTCACTTCAAAAGTTTTGTTGACCTCTTCTTGCTATAAATGTCATGTGCCTCTTGCTCTACTGTCCTTATGCGGAAGGAACCTTGGTGCCTGGTTTTTATCTCTCATGTCTTCCCTTTACTCACCTTTCACCCTCCTTTTCTAGTACATGAGTATGATTTCTGTCTGGACTCAATGGGGATGAACAGCTTTTCTCTATGAGACAGCAGAAATATTTGATCCATCCATTTTAGAACTGAAATAAGAGAGAACAAGCATTTTGCCTCTAAAGCTGTCCTGCAGTTCAAGAGCTGCTTGTCTTCTTTTAAGGTGAAAGACATCACCAGCTACAGAATAATATATATAGTGCCATGTTACTGGGAGCTGCTTGTAGACATGTATGCTTATGCGAACGTTTTTTTACATAAAGATATATCATGTACTTTCTAGGCTTGAGAACCAAGCATTTTCAAGGAGAAGAAATTGGTATTCTGATTGCCCTCTTGCAAACATGTTATTGTGTGTATTCTTCACGAGATGTCTAGAGGATTCAATAATGTATAAAAATACTTTATAAAAATATTTTAGAACTGGAACTCTATTGTACTCTGCCGATATATATCTTGGCTTTTGTCATTTCTAGGTTCTACAAGTATGGTATTCTGTCTGCCTAAGGTTGCTGACTTTCAAGCTAGAGTAGTAAGTACCGTATGCTCTCATGCTGGTTGATTTTCAGATTAATCGTTCTAATGACATGACACCCTCAAGCTGGGAACTAGTTGAAGTTTGCACAGCTGCTTCCGATATCATGTGTGGGAGTTGGAAAGTGACTGATCTCGGGGTTTACATTCGTGCATGTAGAATGGCCTGTTAAAGGTTGCACTGTAGCGTTTGATATCATGTGTGGGAATTTGAAAATGGATTATTTTTTCTGGGGGTTCCACATCTCAGGTTCTCAGGTATTTGCATTGGAAGGTGACTCTTACTAAACCAAATTTTTTGCAGGTACAACACTAATGGCAACCACACTCCGTTGCCATCAGGAACTTTTCCAAATAGCACAGACTGTACGCCTGCTGGATATGGGGGGCATCCTTTTTATCAGGGAAGTGGTCCTATCCCTGAACAACTGGAGAGGGTTGCCTCTTCAAAAGATAGTGCAGGTCTAACAAGTCCAATACCATTTTCTTCCAGCATATCCTGTGTTAACAACAAACAAGATGGAGGCCTGCTTCCTGTATATCCCTCTGGTAAAGAGGGTTTTGCAGCCTGCACAGTTAAAGAAGAAGCCATGCCTTTATATCCGATTTCTGGACCAGGAATGCCTACTATGTCCATTCCCCTCCCACCTGGTATTTTATATGATGGTCTTCCATCTGCCTATGGTCCCATGCAGCATCCAATGTTCTATGGCCGTGCTGCTACTCATTGGGCATCCACAGCTCCTGGTGCAGAAAAAAGTGAGGCTGCTGGTTGCTGTGGATCTTTTGAACAAAGTCAATCTCACACACTGCCCTCTCAAACACATCAACCACCTCGGTCACATCACCATACTCATCACCACAGCCATCACCACCACCACCACATTCAGCACCATTATCATCATCACCATCAGCACCCACCCCAGCAGAGACCGGTGACGCCACAACAAGAGGACCAAACAGTAACAAATGTCGGAGCTGGAGCCCCAAGATGTGGATCATCTAACATGGTAAATGGGCCAGAAGGGAACGCTGGCCAGAGTGGAAGCAGCAATGGTATTGGGAATGGAAGTGTGAATGGTAGTGCCACCGGAAGCAATAATGGGAGCAATGGTCGCAATGGTCACACTAATGGCCAAAGTGCAACCGTACTGGCTGGTGGAGGTAATGGCGATATTGGTACCCAACCTCTCAACGGTGGGACTGGGACAGGAAATGGCTTGACAGTAACAAATGGTGTGCTTTCATGTCCTGACCAGAATCGCTTTGCAAGGAGAGAGGCTGCTCTCACTAAATTCAGGCAGAAGAGGAAAGAACGATGTTTTGAGAAAAAGGTATTGCTTATTTTTGTTCCTGTGCTTTCTTGATGTTTTTCCGTGAACTACAACCCTGAATAATTCTTTTTTATCAATTTGATGATTTTATGCATCATCCCTTGGCAGGTACGCTATCAAAGCCGGAAAAGATTGGCTGAACAGCGACCGAGGGTACGAGGCCAATTCGTGAGACAATCAGTTTATGAGTCCATTGCTGGGGAACCTGACTAGTTCACCTGGACATGTTTAATATGCCCCGTGTCATACTTTAGCCATTTGTTCTACATGGATCATTGTGAGTAGCTCGAATTCCCGAGTTATCAAGAATCAATATTGAGTGGCCTTTTGACAAACTGTTTGGAGTCAGACACCACCGTTTGGATGAAAAACAGATGACAAACAGCTACGCTGTTTCTAAGTTGCCACTCAGCCAGGTATGCTGCAGTGGTGTTTCAGATTTACCAGACTTGTAGTGACCTTGTAGTAAAAATTCAAGTTGTATCTAGTCGCTAGTTGTGATGAGAAATTTCTTTCCTCTGCTATGAGAATAGTACTCTCGAGGAGATGCAAAAGTAAGCTTTGTGTGCAAAATGTGTGATTAGCTATCAAAGTTTCAATGATATTTCACATTGTCTTTGGAGTGATTCTTATGAAACAAACAAGGGAAAATGAGTAGGATTCATTCGTAGGAATTTTGACGCACTTTTTTCTCCTTTCTCCTTTGATAGGCCCAATCAATTGAAGTTTTGGTTTTTAGCTGCTGTGCTGTGTAGAAATATTTAGCCTTAGTTATCAATGCTTTGGCAATTGCAGCTAGGTAAGGGTGAGCAATTGTAAAAACGCATCTCAACTGGAGTATTTGACATTTCTTTTTTGAGCATGTTTTTTGAAGATATAACAGGGGATTTAAAGTTGTGGAAATGTAATTATAAAAGTTGTGGGAATGCTAATGGAAATGTGAATTGTTTTCTATATATTCCGTTTGTCTTAGTGAGCATGCTTGTTGAAGAATGGCGGTGAAGTAAAAAGGCAATGTGTTATTTGTGTCCTAGAGAGCATGTGTGTTGCAAGGAATGGAACAAAGTAGGAACAGAAGGAAAGTAATTAGACAAGACAGCCTTGGTCATGGGTTTTCCGTACAGCAAAAGTATGTGGTATCTTCTGTGTATAAGGCGTACTCCTTGAGCTTCTGTTCTTTTCTTTTTTTGTTTTTTTTTTGGTTTTTTTTTTTCTGTTCTTTTCTTCTTTTGTTAATATAATTCCCAGAAAAGTGATTATTTGGTGAAATTATCTGCATTCTTTTCTTTTACTATCAGTATCGGATGAAAATGTTCTGGTTCTGGAGAGGGCAGGAATTCCTTTTTGCCCCAAGAATCCTACCTTGTCATACTCTCAAGGATGATCAAATATGCTGTTAAGTCTTGTAAAATCATTTGTAACTCTAAACATATTTGGAAAACGAAGCGCTAGCAGGCTTATTATGTATCCTCTTTGCCTCCCATTTTTTTGTGTGGATCTAGTACTCAAAGCATGATGAACGGTGAAGCAATGGAGTGATTCAGGCTGGAAAATGTGAGGATTATAGGTGTGCTTTCGCATTTGCATGAATGTCTCCCAACACTCCTCTCCCAATCGAGTGGCCCCTCCATCTATTCCACAAGGTTTGTATTATTGGCAATGTCTCGATGGAGGCAGTGTTATAGCATTGATTCCCCATGTTGAGGGGTTTGCAATGAGATGCTATGGTGAAGGCTTTAGATGGTTTTGAATTCTCATGGCCTTCTTGTTTAGGTAACATTACCTTCTTGTTCTGGTAGCACTATTTTGTTTGTAATTTATTGCATATTTGGAGTGCTAGTCTTTATTGTATTTTGTTTGAATAAGAAGTCCAGTACTTTCATGACCAATGCAACTCCGTACAAAGTACACCAAATGCAAACAAAATCAATCAAAGGTATTTAGTTTGATCTCATAGTCCATGAAGAGTTTGTTTTTAGCAAAGGGAACTAGATCTCTTGAAAAGCGCTCCATCTAGACTATCTTTGAAATTCTTGTAGAAAATAGGTAAAAGGCGTAGTATTCCTCAACACCACATGGAAATGCTCTATGTAGAAGGAAGAATGCTGTATGTAGGAGGAAATGCAGTATACATACTTGCTAGCTCCAGGAAAGAGTCGAATCTCTCCATTAGTTGATAGTGGTAGTGTTGAGCTAGGTCCAGTAAAAATGCCCAAGCCCACTCTATTTATTAGGTTTAATTTTAATGTGTTGCAAGGATCTATTATGATATTTTCTTATTCTTGTTATTGTGCAAGCATGAACATCATATTGATTGTCCTAAAAACAATAGTTCCATTGGTTGAATTGATCCTTTGAATTCATTGAAGTTATGTTGTATTCTTCAAGCGGTAGAGCACAACCTACATTTTTGTGTGCACTTGTTTGGAATGTTGTTTGCGTCAAGAGAGAGAGAAAGTTTATCACAATCTTTGGAAGGCCAAAGGATCCATGAGATTGAAAAAAGCAAGATGTAATAAAAACCAAAGGGTGAAATAGGGCCCCCTCTAGGTGGAAAGTAGGGCCAATTAATTAATTTTTATGGCATGGTTGGGGGAGTGGTAACCTACAGTTGAGTGGCGCGATTATTTGCAGCAGTACGTTCCAGAGCATCCGCGTGTCGAATGGAGGGGAGCTTCTTGGGTAAGCTTATGCTCTCAATAAGCTTTTGCAGGTTGGTATAAGGGCTAGGGCAGGTTGAAAGGGAGGAGGGTAGAGGAGAAGGGGGGTTTTGAAAGCCTCTCCAAGATTGGCATGAGCAGCAGTGAGGGAATTTGACGACTTGTGCAGCAAAGAATAATTTTTGTAAGTAGGTATATGTTAATCTTTGCTTTGAACACAACGAGGCAAACAAATTAATCGATTTAGGCATGCGAGCTCTCCAAACAAGGCTCTTTACAACACGATCAGCAACGAAAACTACTTGTTAGATATTTGTCGCATTAACATCAATGTCAATCTCTCCTATTGTGAAACTTGTAAAGTGGGCATCAACACCGAAGATTGGAATATGAAACGAGAAAAAGGAAGAATATGGAGATTCACCACGGTGTCTTTGTAGGAGGATATGCATGGGATATCATATCGATTTGCAAGAGAGCCATGGAAGTTCTCTAGTGAGAAAGTTGATGGCCATCTATCCACCTTGCTGTCGGATCTTTCATATGCTATATTGGGGAACCGAAGCCATTGGTTGGCAGAGGATAGAGGAAATAATCTCGATAGGCAATTTTCTTTGGTGAAGGTTGGCGAGGAATGAAGTTAGTTATAGGATGTTGTTGGTGGGTAGCTTGCTGATGCCCCTCCTCCTCTATGGTCTTGAAGAAGAGCTTGCCGCTTGGCAAACACTAGCTTCATTTGACACTTCTAGGACAAGGACTCAAAAACTTGGTCGAGAGATGATTAGCTTATATCTCTACAAGCTCAACCGATTTCATTAACCTCATTTATGTGAGGGTGGACTAACTTAGATGGGTGGTTGTAAAAAACAATGGATCAAGGAGAAGTTTCAAAGGAGAGACATGCCTACAGATGGGAAGCATGATTCATCAGCTTATGTTAGAAGTTAATTCTTGAGAACCAATCATGCTTTCTATGGTTAAGTATTCATGAAGCTATGTGGATGGGGAGTAGAGCTTTGGGAGATGGCAAGTACGCCAGCTGCAATAGGGTGGAGGACTTACCACACCTTTATGAATTGTCAACAATCAAATTTGGTGTAGAATTTACTTGTGGGCAAAAGAGGATCCTTTCCCCTTTATTACGCTTCCTTATTGATTGGGAATGTGCCTAGAACTTGGAGAGGGAATTGGATTTGGCTACAAAGAAATGTAGTGTTTATAATTATGAGTTCATTGATATACTCTTGAAAGGATTGTTGAGGATGTATTCATAGAGTAGATTGAGTGGACCTACTATGTTCTAGCAATTGAGTTGATCATCACACTCTCACCAACATTGATTGAAAAAAACATGTTGGCTAAGTGGATTGAGTAGATTGAGCAGGTCGAGTTGATCGACGCAACCAACTGATCGAGATTGGACCAAGCAAAGCAAAACTAGTGAGTAGACCACATTAATTGAGCATATCGAGTTGATTAAGTAGAACTAGAAGATCAACTTGAGAGGGAATATTGAGTTACTTTTGTCTATTAACTATGTCCTTGGAGCATATCATGCAAGATGAGCCGATCAAATTGACCAAGTTGAGCAAGAAAACCAAGCAAACCAACTCTAAGCAGTAGATGGAGTCGATTGAGAAGATTGACTAGACTATGTAGATTGACTTGACTCGAATGGGCAGACTAGGTCGGCTAAGTAGTCTAACTCGATGAGCATCCCAAGCATTGACTCCACCAAGTAGATCTACTTGACAAGCAAACCATGCTGACCAACTCCTATCACAATGAGTCAACAACTAAGCAACCAATCAACAACAAAATATAACCGACCAAGTTGATTGTGTTAAATAAGCTAATAGACTCTAAGAGAGTAGAGCGAGTTGATCGAGTAGACCAAGCATACCAAGTTGATTGATTAGACCGATTCTGGGGAGCCAACGAAGTCAATCAAGCATACCGATTCAACCAAGTACGCCCAACATATCAAGAGTAGAAGACTCCATTGAGCATATCAAGAAATCAAGCAAATCGACTCCACTAAGCAACTGTGTTGATCAAGCAACCAATGCAAATCAAGTCGACTAACGAGACTGAGTAGCCTATTGTATATCTTTTATTGATTTGATTTAAATAGTTTTTAAAAATCCAACACTTCTATACAAGTCGAAAATTTACACCTTTCTTAAGACATGGTGTAGTTATCAACACTCTCCATAGATTCCACAATGCTTCTTCAACATGTCAATGAAGTGAAACTAGGAACTTCAAATGAAACCCTACCTACTACAGTAGGCCCCGTTGCCTCTGCTTCTGGCCCTTTGTAGTAGTAGTAGCTCATGCTTATACATCTTTGAGCTTTGTTGAGTCTTTGTATTAAGGAAACTACTAAGGGCCTAGCTAAGGTCGAGGCATTGGTTGAGTCCAAGCAAAGAATTGGTCTTGTTGGGACCATTTTTCTTAGATGAGGCTACATTTCAAGAGGAGGTTGAATCTTTGCTAGAGGTCCTAATACCTTCTTGAAACAGCTTCTCTTTGGAGCCATCACGATTAGAATCTTAAGGAGGCCTCCCATTAGTGCCACCAAATGGGGAAAAATGAGAGGTTATTCTTTGAAGAAGAAGGTGAAATTTGGCCACACCATAGCTGTTGACTTCAAAGGAACATAGCTAAAGAAGGAACACACATAAAATTGATTGAGGATACATCTTACAAGTGAGAGCAACCAAACTAATTATAGGGTGCAATCTAGTAAAATATTTGCGTTTGTGTTGAGCTCTCTCTCTTTCGTGTTTATTGCTAGAGAGCTATTAGAGTGTGGGGTGGTACAACCCAGTGTCTGCTATCCATTCCAAATACTTATGTGATTCCAACATTTCAAGCATTCCAAGCACTAACATTTCAGTGATAAGGTCCTTAATTCTAAGATAGCCAAAATGGAATATCAATTTTCATGTACATGTTGGTGCTTTAGGGTTTTCTATTAGAGCAATACTAGCCAAACTAGATGGGAAAATGGATTTGCTATACTAAGCTTGAATGATGATTTAGCACCATTATGAGAGAGGCACTTGACATAGTGCCTTGGAAATCCGTTTTATTTTTACCGAATTATTAAATTCTTGTATCTAATAAATAAAATGCTCATACAAGGATGACTTGCAGGTGGAACTTACAATAGTATAATTTCAAAATAACTTAGTATGGGAGACTTGGGTCACAAAAGGCCCCCGTGAGGAGAAAGTAAAAAGAAAAGTTCACATCCCAATTGGATTCTTCAATCCAATACATTCATGAGACATGAGATCCAAATTTGAATTTTGGAGGGACACTTAGAAATCTAGTACACCTTGTCCAAACCATATAAATATATAAATAAATATATATATATATCACTAGAAAGCTCCTAACGAGACTATTCTAAATATATAAAGTCTAGTAAATTTTGGTGGTTTTAGCCATAGGTTATCCATGGTTGCCAAAGTTTCCCTTTAAAATTCCTAGGAACTACAATAATTTTCTTTGAGAATGTGTGCAATGAGATGTGAAAACCAATCTCTCTCAAATCTTGGCATCACGCCATAATAACCAATCAGATTTACCATGATAATGTCATCTTGACAAGATATGTATTAGTCTTGGAGATGCTTGTTATTAGAGGAAGATCATGAAGGAATGTGCATGTCATCACTTTGGAGTTAAGGTAAAAAAAGGAATGCATGCAAGTCTTTGGTTAAGAAGTGCAATGTTTGTGAGCATGTCGAGCACCCAGTATGAAGCAAGTATGTGCCAAGCCAAGACACAATGAGAAGATTTGGAACTAAAGGACCCAACTTTATCATCCCTTTCAAGTGAAGAGTTACCAAATCATCTTGGAATAGATTCATAATTGTGCAAATGGATTATGATATAAGATGGGCTGAGGAAAATCACTCAACGATTTGTAAGCTTAAAGTATAGATTTTGATTCTTGTTCATGAATAATATCTACCAGTTTAGATGTCCTATAGAGCTTTGAGTAACCAAGGTACTCAATTTATGAGCTACATATACCTGGTACTAACTTGAGAGTTCATGGTAATGCACAAGATACTCACTTTGTATCACCCTCAATTCAATGGCCAAGGTACTCAATATATGTTCATGTGCTAGATGAGTTGAGATCCAAGTTGGATCCAAAAGCTGAGAAGTGCATCTTTATTGGTTATTCTCTGGTAGCAGAAAGGGTATAGATTCTATAACCCTTCTACTCATAAGTTTACAGTGAGTAGAGATGTTTTTGATGAGATGAGTAGCTCGTATAAACCAATAAATGTGATTGATGATTTTCATAATCTTTTGTAACCTTTTTGCCCCCCCCCTTTTTTCCTTTAAATTTGCATAATCTCCTAGTTCTTAATTTTCCTCCTTTTTTCTAATTTTCTTGCTTAATTTTTAAAATTTCCCTAAATATTTGTTTTCTCTGTGCTAACATGGACTTAGATAGAATAGAATGTGTGTGTAGAGATGTGTGTGTAGAGTAGCGGCAAAGCTCCATTTGTACTTGCATAAGGCTAGAAATTATCCCTTTTAGAAATCCAACTTGCATGTTCTACATGCAAGTTCTACATATGATTCCTACATGCAACTCCTACATGCGAGTTCTACATTGGCAAGTTCTACATGCAACTCCTACATGCGAGTTCTACATGCGACTCTTACATGCAACTCCTACATGCAACTTCTATATGCAACTCCTGCATATGAGTTCTACATGCGAGTTCTACATGCAACTCTTACATGCAACTCCTACATGCAACTTCTACATGCAACTCCTACATGCGAGTTCTACATGCGAGCTCTACATGCAACTCCTACATGCAACTCCTACATGCGAGTTTTACATGCAAGTTCTATATGCAAGTTCTACATGTAGAGAGAGAATGTCTTACAAGTCCTACATGCAGAGAGAGCAGCTCTCCAACTTGTATAAATACCCCATAATGAAATGAAGTCCACACTCTTTGGGGCATTGTCTTGAGTTCTACTTTGGTATTCCAAGCAATTGTCTCAAGTGTCCATGCTTCCTTGCACTCCACGTCCAAAAGCATGTCCTACCCTTGCAACTCCTCCTCCCCTCTCCTCTAACCTTGCAACCCATCCTCTCTATCTCCTCCTCCCTCCTCCTCCTCCCTCTTCCTCCTCCTCCTCCCTCCTCCTCCTCCTCCTCCTCCTCTCTCCTCCTTCCTTCTTCTCCTCCCTCCTCCTCCTCCTCCTCCTCCTCCTCCTCCTCCTCCCTCCTCTCTCTTCTTTCCCCCATCCTCTTACACCTTCTTCCTCTCCCACTCCTATGCTCCCCCTAAACCCTTAGTTGCTCAACCTTTAATCTCCATGATCTACAAGGGAGACGAGTTCTCCACCATGTACTCTACTCTAAACCTTAGAACCTCTTCTAAACCTTGGAACCTCTTTCCCACTCCTATGCTCCCCCTAAACCCTTAGTTCCTCAACCTTTAATCTCCATGATCTACAAGGGAGACGAGTTCTCCACCATGTACTCTACTCTAAACCTTAGAACCTCTTCTAAACCTTGGAACCTCTTCTAAAATCTGGAACCTCTCTCTAAACCTTGGAACCTCCTTCTAAACCTTGGACCTTCTTCTAAACCATGGAACTCCTTCTAAGCCTAGAACCTCTTCTAAATCTTGGAACCTCCTCCTAACCCTTAAACTCCTCCTAAAGCCTGCAACCCCCAATGAAGACGAAAGCCTTTCATTACCTCAACCATGATGATACACGTTCCTTTTACACATGCATGCACTATGTTTGCTTGCCACACTTAAGCCTAAGTCTCTCACCGGAACACAACTCGAGGTCCTAAGCTACACATATACTACAAACGACAACCCTGATATATGTGTAGGTGACAAAAAGCCTTGGAACCCTGCATACTGAGAATACCCTACTCTTCCTGTGGAAGCCATGGCAAAGAGATAACAATATTTTTGAAGAATTTCCTTAAAATTTACCTATTTTTTTCTCCATATGCTTCCTAAATAGTTCAAAATTTTTTTCCTAATTTTCCAAGCCTCACACTGGCCTATTTAAGGAGGTACTACACTCCACCCACATCTAATCATGTCACCCGCTCCACTACTAGGTATGCTCCATTGCTCCTTTGCACCTTGATTCTGGCGCCTCCTAGCACGTGCTACCTCTGCCTTTTGCTATGTGACCCTTTGGTTCTACTCTGTTGCCCGACGCCCGGCTCCACTGTGCAATCTTCATTAACTCTTGCCCATCCTTTAGCTCCCTATACCCATGCATACCACTTACCCCTTGTCAAAACCCTCTCATCATCTTGACTGTGATGATGCCTTCTCTTCATGGCTTCATCAATCTCGACTACCCCATGCTTTTATGACTCTCACATCCTTTTTGCTCTTATGTTTATATTTTTTATTACCCCCCCCCCTCTCTCTTTAAAAATCACTTAGGTAAACCACCCCTCCCCCATTAATTTCATTTACCTTATTTATGTATTACTTTTCATTTATCATTTTTTCATTTTTTTTCCATTAATTTGTTTAGAATTTAGCTTAATTCTCTCACTAATCAACTTACATTTTTTCTTTCCTTCTTTTTATTCTTGTTTTTTAGTATAGATTTTTTTTTCTCTCACAAAAAGTCATATTCCACACTACCCTTTTCTTTTAATTTAAAAAAAAAAAAGGATAAGTTCTCACACAATATCTCTCTTATATATTTCCCCCTCTTTTCTAATCCTACTTTCCCGATATAATTGCCTCTATTTCCCCATACACTTAGTCACTCTAACCCCTTCTAACCTCCTGCAAACCTTCAAACCCTCTCTCCACTCTCAGTTTTTCCCCCAACCCCCCTTCTTATCTTCTGCCCCCCCCCCTCTCTATTTTATTTATTTCCACCTTCCCCCTCTATTACTACTTCCCTCCCCCTTCTCTCTATATATATGTACTTTTTTTTCCCTCCCCCTCTCCACTTATATAATCTCCCTTCATTATCTTGCTTTATGATTTTCCTCCCTTTATAAAAACCCTTTAAAAATTCCCTCTATATATTATTACTTTAATTAATTATTTCCATTACACCTCCCCTTCCCCCCCATACTTACCTCAAGTTGGTTCACCACACCCTATTCACCACAAATTGGTTCACCCCACTCCACAAACCCATCTATTTTACACCTATAATGCTACCTTGAACTGTTTAAGTTTATGGTTAAGCTTCTATTTTATCGTGAACCCGATAACAAGGGAGGGGTGTTTATGACACCTATCTTCCCAATCAAAGTTAAGTTGGTTCTTACCATGTTTTCTTATTGGATGGTGGTAGGTAGGCAGACTCCCCTCTTCAATAAAAGTGATGCTTGCCAGGACATCCAAGCTCAACTTCTATACAGTTTTCACAAAGTCATTTCTACAAAATGGCCCACTGCCGGTTTCCTTTATAAACAGGGATTCACCGACTTGTACAGGCTTTTTCGTAATGCAATTAGTCCTATTCCATTGTCTAGCTTTGCTCTTTTGTCTTTTCACTATGGAAAGGGGTGTTGTCAAGTCTTCCATGCACACACACACACACACACACACACACACACACACACACACACAAGCATGCACATGCACATGCACATGTAGATGCACACACATGCACATGCGTGCATGTGTGCGCATGCCTACATGTATGCACTATTGAAAAAGAACCTAGAGAAACCTAACCTATAACACATTTTGACAAAGTTTTGTCAAAGAAATTACTCTTCCTATCATTGGATTACAAATTTTGTTAGCATATGAAACCTTTCACTAAAAAGAATACTTTATTAATAAGAAAGTGTCTCCAAATTCCATTGCCTCGACCTCAAAACTTCACTTGTATAACCATAATCTAGAGAACGAGAAAATTTGTATTGCAAAAAAATTTAAGTCAGTGCTCCTTGTGATCCAAAAGTTCCAATATTTGGATATAGGGGTTTTGGGCCTAGAAGTGAAATACCAAATTTGAATTCAAAGGTACCTAGATTGGGCTGAAAGGAGTGGGACCACAACTTCAAGGCCGTACACCAATTGAAAAGGTTTGTTCCCTATACTGACCTTGAGTGTGGTTCTGTATGCCCATAATGTTGCATTCAGTTTCTCTGCCCAATCAAAATGATGTGGTTCTATTACCTTGGTGAGGATAATGCATATTATTTTGTTGGTGGATTCGGCTTGTTCATTCCCTTGGGGGTAGTAGGGTGTGCTTTTTCTATGGATTACCATAAAGCCAAACAAGAGTTCTTGGATTACCTCATTGACAAAATGTGTGTCTCTATTGACACAATTTCGATGGGGCATCTGAATCGAGTGATCACATTGCACACACATCCAATTGTTGAAAATAATTTTGCAGATTACAATGTTGAGGTGAGAAATAAGGTTTAACTTAACTTTGTTGGATTTTGAATCTTTTATAGAAATGAAGTCTTGCTATGCAATACTAGGTCTAATCTCATAATTGAAAAGTAGCTAAAAGCTAAAATGATTTGTATTGTTTTCCTCATTTATACATCTATAGGAGAATGTATTAATGTAAATCTCGGACCATACCATTGTGAATGATCATGCTTTATTATCAAGTATTTGGAACCCTAAATATCACATTAGTTATATAATTTCAAATATGGGTTTTCAATCAATTCATAACGCATTTAGTCCACGTGAAATTTGGGGTGCAATAACCTCTCCTACCAACATTTGTATACAAGCTTATTCCAATACATATCTATCATCTCATATGATGCATACATACTAACACTTTAATGTGAATTAATTGTTTTTATGTCTATGGTCATGAGCGTATTCAACGGTAGAGAAAAGATTGTGTGCAACAATGAGTTGTTCATAAGCTGAAATCCAAAGACTAACCAGTTATGTTAGGAATTCCTTTCATATATTCCTTTTCTTCAATAAGATTTCCTAGTATGTCAAGGGCAATAAAAACATGCTATCCTTTTTTGTTATTTTTGCATTGTGGCAGTCTCTCTTTCAGCAATAGCAAATAGAGGCATGCCCATTCCCATCCTGATGTTTTAGATCTTTTGGGGTAGAGCATGATTTCTATACATCTTTTAGGGTACAACATGATTTCTATACATCTTAAATAATTGTGTAGCTTATTCGTTCATTCTTCCAAAAGTAATAGTAGATTCACCTACCAACATCACATGCATGTGTTGAAAACTCACTTCTTTGATTTAGATCTCTTTCAATAAACTTACTTTCAATAAGAGGAAGTTCAATTTTAGTTGATAGTTTCTATGATGCATTATTTTTAAAAAATAAGCATGTCTCCCAAAGATCTCTTATTGAGTCCATGTGCTTTTAAAAAGTTGCCCTATGGAATTGCAACTATCTATGATTTAGTTCTCAAGATCTCATGCATATCTAGCAACCCTTTCCTTGAATCACATGAATGCATCTCTTAGTACTTTAGTTTAAATGAGAGATTGTTCAGTGTGAGTATTTCCCTTACATTTCTTAATCCATGTTTATGTTTTCTTGAGCTTATTATCGATATCCCCAAAAGATGTGGTTTGTTAGAAATCAATGCTCCACTCTCATATAAGTACACCCATACCAACTAACTCCACTTTATAAGCCCCCCCTTTATATGAGGAGAAGGCATTGAATATCATGGATAACTAGTCAGTTAGACACTAGATGGATGGCAAGTGTGGGCCAATAGTTAGACTAACAAGATTTAGCTAGGATCCAAGGCAACCACCCCATTATGGGAGGTCCCATGGAGGGGGCAATGGCTAGTAGAGGTATGGGTTCATTAATAGGGGGTATATTTTAATATGGTGACCAACCTAAGCTAGCCGACTAGGTGACCTCAGAAATAGCCCACCTACCTCAAATGAATTCACTTGCTATCCACCTAGCATATAGCCTCCATAGTATGCCATCAAAGTTTCTTCATTGAAGCACACCATTGGGATGTGGCTTCCACATATAGGATCGGATGTTAGAAGAGAGGTGGAAATGGGACAAATGCCATTACTACAAAATATCCACAATCTTAAAAGGGCTAGAATAGCATTATATTATTGGCCATATGATTGAAACACTAATATTTGATGGTGTCATAATAACATCTTCTTGGAGTTTTAGTGCATATTCGACTATATATATCTACATACAATTGCACATGATGCATGATTGATAGGTGATTGTAAAAGAACATAGTCCCCCCTTCTGAGCCATGATCCCTCCAAATGTGTGAGCTTCTCCTTTGAATATCCAACACCATTGGATTACATTGAGATGAATCCTCAACACATCCTTCATTGGTTCTTTCACGTGTGACGTGCAACTTATGATGTCCTTGGACTTAGTTTCCACATTGCCAACCAATGGGAGAGAAAATTAGGATTAGTAGGACCTTGAAAGAGTTATATGAGCCCATGCACAAAAAATACAAGGATGAAAACTTAGAATTTGTTGTCTCTTTTCCTCTCATTTCCAGTTCTGAGGGTGTTAGTCAACTGTAGTTATGTCTTTGCTTGTTGTAGCATAGGTCCTTAAGTCGTATTCCAATGAGAGGTGTAGGCAGAAGCATGGGAAGTGTTCTTGCATTAAGCTTCGGTGTGTTGATTACAAAGGTTGATGGAGGTTGTCACCTCCATTCGGGTTCAAGCGTTTAAGAAAGGGTTGTAGGGTCTAGAAGGAGGATATGGTTGAGAAATATAACTCGTTGTATAAAATTGAGAGAGGAATGTAGCATTGAGGATTGGAGAGCTAGTATCGTTCACGAGTTCATAAGGTTAATGGTGGAGGAGGAGTGAACAAAATTAAGGAGGAGGAGATGGAGGAGGAAGGTAGGAGGCGGGACAATAAAGGAGGAGGAGGAAGAGGAGGGGGGGGAGGGGGGGAGATGGTGGAGGAGGAGGGAATGAGTGCAAGAGTATGGGCTACAAGGGTGAGAGCATGGTGGAACATGATAGTCTAAGGAAGCATGGACGCTAGGAGGTCAAGCACATGAACAAAAAAGTGAACTAGGCAATGAACCCCAAAGAGTAGGAGCTTCTTTGCATTAAGGGAGATTGATACATTCTACTGAGTTTCCATCTCCTCACAAGGTGTAAAGAGTTTCTCTCTCACAAAGTGTGAGGAGTTTCTCTTTCTAGCACAAAGTACAAGGATTTTCTCTCTCACAAAGTGTAAGGAATTTCCCTCTCTAGCACAAATTATAAGGGCTTTCTCTCTCACAAAGTGTAAGAATTCTCTCTCTATAGCATAAAGGGTAGATTTTAGAATTTCTCTATTGAGATCATGATTTTACAAGTATGTCTAATTCTTTCCCAGAGAGTGCTTTGGCTATCCCTATGCTATTAGATTCACCAAAGGGTAGATTTTAGAATTTATCTCTTTAGATAATGATTTTAGAAGTAGGTCTAATTCTTTCCTAGAGAGTGCTTCTGCTATCCCTATGCTATTAGATTCAACAAATCTACTTTCTAACTCAAGGTATTACAAGCAAAACTTTGTCACTACTCTATACACACAATGGTCCCATCTTTTTTGGTATGGAATGTACTTTTGACCCTTGTTTGCCATAGGGTCAACAACTCCCCTGGACCAATTTGATTACCTGTCCTTGGGTGATGCAATCTATGTTATGGAGTGGTTTTGGTAAAGTTGGTGCTGGCAAACTGATTGGGCAAGCTTGTTGTGGATTTTTTACTTGTAATTCTCAAACTCCATAGTGTTTTTACTCAGTATCTAAAAAGCTAGTATCAACCATTTTTGCAAATAAACAGATGAATCACCCTTCAAATGATATGGCATATTAGAAGAGATGACTGGTAGTTTGAGCATCGATCTATTCATTCAGATTGAAGCTGAGCATGGGAAGATGATTCATTGTGAGGGGACTTCTAGGATTATTCCCAATGTTCACTATATTTGTGGCACTGCCCTAGAGGGTTTTATCATGGTTGCCCTCGCTTTTATAATGCATGTTTGTCCAAGGCTTTTATGAGTGTTTCTTGGATATGAGCAATGGAATCAAATTTTTTTACAAATGGGAATCTCACGCTAGACAAAATAGTTTTGAGAAGGATAGCTACTTCGCTTCTGATAGCTGCAAAAGGGGGGGATCTGACTTTCCCCCTCGAAAATAGAGAGTGGACTCCTGGCCATTTTACGACGGGGAAAGGCGTCCCCCCTCCCTTGCCCTACACCTTCACAAACGCTCCAAAATGTGAAACCCCCACTCCCCGCCCTCATGTCGGCATAGTCCCAGGTGAACACGTCGAGCAGTTGTTCCAATCTCCATGTGGGTTTATATAGAAAATCCCAATTCCCAAAAAAATGTCAGACTTAAATGTGGGTTTACATGCATCTAGATTTGAAAATTGTTAAACTTAAATGGAGATTGGTGTAAGAAAACAATACAACGTCTATGCTCAACAGATAATAGGATATCGTATGTAAGAGAGAAAAGCAGATAGTATAGAGAATCAAAAATTTGATTACTATAAAACTGATACAATAGATGGTGCTGCCTCCCAGCCGTGCGCTTCTGTGTGAGAAGCTTTGATGGCATGCTGTAAACAGTAGAGGACAGAGGCTGGATGCTAAGGAATCAGGGTTGCTATAGCCAGTGATGAATATGGGCTTCAGAGGCTTGCTCTTATATAGCCACCAGTCGTAGTCGATTAGACCCAATTGGGAGACTGACCCAGTCGGCCCAAAATGGCCAACTAGAGGTCGAAAATAGGCCATTGACCACACGTTAGAACCATGGCATAGAATAGATCAACTAACCTACGGCATCCGTTTGGCCCAGAGCCATCCGGCATCATCTGGGGCTCCAAACAGACCCCACAATCCGAGAGTGGGCTGCTGCCCCGAGAAATGCTCCATCTACCCTCAGTGCGGTCAGTCATGGGATGCCTTCCTACACTTGCATGTAGACTAGTTGGCAGTGTGCCAACTCTATTTCAAGCTGTCCAGCCATTAGGCCACACATGGCCCCCATCTGGTGTCCAAACCAGAACCTACTGGATAACGGAGCTACTCAAATGCCTTCTCCTCATATGGGGGGATTACAAGTAGAGTTAGCTGGTTCCCGCATAGTTACATGAGAGTGGAGCATTGATATCTAACAATTCGCACCAATGCCATTATCCATAATCCTATCTTCAAGTTAGAGATTTGGTACCAGTGCAGGGATTCTAGAGATTGGCACCAGTACAAGGATTCTAGAGATTGGCACTAGTGTAAGGATTCTAGAGATTGGCACCATAAGGGAAACTGAAATTTGCCAAACTCCACCAGTAAGAGAAGGAAGAAGGGTTGCCTTTGGTTACCTCTACTTTTGAGTATTGGTTGGTTTAACTTAACCAACTAATTTTGAGGTCCTCATTTCTCCTTTTCTCTATTATGTCTTGATTTATTGTAGTGCTCAGTAATTTCATGATGTTTAGGCAAGAGCATAATGCGCACCTTTTATGCTTTTATGCAAGGTATATTTTATGCTTTTAATTGGAACTTGCTATGTGGTAGGAAGAGGAGGCTAAGAAGTGGCCAAAATAGGATATGGCAATTTGAGATTTGAACCATAAGCTCTAGCCATGTGCCTTGCACATGTTTGACATGCCCCACACTGTCTAACCTTGCTACATGTATGTGTGAAGGTGTACATGAGAAAGAGAAGGGAGGGAGGGATCTCCTATGTTTGAGTGTCCATGTGTGCATGCATGTGAGGGGAAGACACTTAAGGAGAATAACATGTGGGTGTGTAAAAGAGAAATATTATATGTGTACACACAGGGGGGAGAGAGAGAGAGAGAGAGAGAGAGAGAGAGAGAGAGAGAGAGAGAGAGAGAGATCATATATGTGATAAGTGTGAGACATGGAGAATGGCAAGAGTGCCATTCTCCACAATCCCAAATGGAGAATGGCACTCACCAATGAGATAGGAGGATCCTACCAGTGCCATTTTGCACAAGGAAATCTAAAATTTGCTAGACTCACATGGAAAATAGCACCAGCGCCATTCTCAACAATCCCACATGGAGAATGGAATTGTTGCCAATATCCATGTGGATTTGTGGAGAATGGCACTAGTGCCACTCTCTAGAAACCATGTGGGGAATGGGTCTAGATAAAATTTCCATGAGAGCATGAATTATGTTCTTTATTTTGTTCCGATAATTTGGTAAATTTTCTCCATGAAAGCATTAATTAATTTCCTAAATATTATGATAATGGCACTAGTGCCATTCTGCATCTAGGTGTGAAAATTCTCAGACTTGAATCGAGATTGGCACCAGTGTCATTCTCCATTATCCTATCTTCAAGTTTGAGATTGGCACCAGTGATGACACAGGTGAAAGGCTTATTTCATCCTTATATTGTCTGGAAGTGATCCCCTTATCAGCAATTGTCTTCAAGAGCTTCTTGATACCTTTGGATAGTATCCACGACCTCACTAGGCTCCTTGCAGCATCAGCCAAGGGTGGTTTGCCTGTTTCATGGCAAAGTTTTGTAAATGTATTTTTTAGGGATAAACACCATTTTTAATCACCATCTGGCAATTTAAAAAAAAAAACTTATCTTAGCCTAGGAACTTACATACGATAATCCATCCGAGCTACTCATATTTGTATGAAAATGAGTGACACATGGAAAATAAAAATTTAATTTATTCACATTGTTTGAGGACAACAGAGGACTAAGGTTGATTATTGAATGTTCGAAGGGGGCGGAGAGCTAGAGTTGAGGTGGATGAAATCAGAGGAGTTGAGAGCTAGATTTACCTTGAATTTTATTTCATTTCTTTAAAATTTTTGACCAAGTTTAGCTTGAGCGACTCTGAAAGGGACCAGAATCTATCTAGATGATGACCTCACTCTCCTACAACAAGAGCACCAAAGGGAAGGCATGCTACAAGTAATGTCAAGAAGACAGGCAGGGAAACGGGCAGCATATAGGGATGGTAGAGTGACCATTCGAGATAGAGGAGACAAGGAAGATAAGGAAGAGAAGGAAGAGGGAGAATTATGACAGTGTCAACCCCATGGAATGAGTACACACATTGGAATGAAAATAGCAGTATGGAATTGTAATGGCACATTATGGTGCGCTCCAGAGGTTTCTTGGAAACATATAGTGATAGGGATATGATCTTTTACACTACGATGCATGAGAGCCTAGAGAGAGGGCTGCCCACAATGACAGGCTATACGTGGGAGTCAGATCAAAGGAGGGAGTGGAGGAGAGAAAGTGGAGTGCGAGGCTCTTGGGGGGTAGCTGTCCTCTTCAAAACACACCTGAGACCACTCATTTCTGTGGTGCGATGATAGGAGCATGCACGACACATGGATAGGAGTTCAGCTACCAGATGCAAGACCTATTTTTATGGCTATATGCTCCTTTCCTCTAGACACGTCATTCATAGGTCACTGTAGAGGGACACAACCCATATGAGACGATCCATGATGACATCACGGAGTTCTCTAGACAAGGAGACACCCTCCTGCTAAGATACTTTAATGCACAGACATGAGATAGACAGCTGGGTCTACTTAACTTCACAGATGACAAGGATCCCCCCACAGTCTCGAAGCTAGTTGCAACTAAGCTAGGGATATGGAGGCACTTTGCAGATGCCCCACAAGTGACAGGATATACCAGAGTTTCCGCAATAGCAGTGAAACCAGTCATGCTTATGTACTTCGCATAAAAGGCTACAACAATCAACTTGCAGCACTAGGAGAGACTGTGAACCCTGCAGAAATGGTTCAAGTCATCCTGAATGGACTAGGAGAGGGATACAAGAATCTAGTCTAAAGTATTGCTATCCAATGGCAAATTCTGACACTGGAAGAACTTCAGTTAGTCCTACTTAGTGAAGAACTCAGGACTCAAGCAATCCAAGCATGTAAAGGTCATTCTAATGATCAGGCATTCACAGCTTCAGATAGAAGCAGAGGCAGAGGTAGATCATATCAGAAAAGTGGTCATCATCAGCAACAACATCATCAACAAAATTAGAATCAGCATCAGCATCATCCTTAGCAACATCAGAATCAGCAAAGAGGAAATCATTCCAATCATAGGAAGATTTCAAGGACAAGGGAATGCATCCACCAATGTGTTAAACATCCAGTGCAACTACTGTGACAAGTTTGGACACTATGAAAGAGATTGCTGCAAGAAGTAGTACGACGAAGGCGGTCAATCCAATAGTAATCGAGGGAATTTTTGAGGCAAAGGAAATCGTCATGGTGGACATTCTAGTCATAGTCACTTTACAAATGAACATGGGAATATGTTTATTGCAAGCAAGCAAATGCATCAGATTGATACAGAGTGTACTCAGACACTGATTTCAATCCCAAAGAGAATTTCAGCTATCAAGTCGACCAAGTGGAATAGGATCCTTGGTATATCGATAGTGGTGCATCATCTCACATGACAAATCATCAGGAATGGTTCACAGAAATGAAGCCATTAGAAGGACAGAAAAATGTCTACTACACAGCAGACAATACATCAAATCCAGTTCAAGGGACATGTGTTATCCCTATGAACAATTTCACTAGTACGAAAGGATTGGTGAAAGATGTGCTCTATGTTCTGAAGCTCAGCAAGAACCTCTTGTCAGTAGGTCAAATGATGGAACACAATTACAAAGTCATCTTCGACGGTGATGAATGCACTATCAGAGACAAATCCAAAAGATGTCAGCTAGTAGCAAAAGGTGTCAAGAAAGGACGCTTATACAGAATGCTAGCTCCAGTACCAAATAAGCATGCCATGTCAGCTCAACTGCAACAGATGCCACTATCTACAAAATGGCACAAGAGATATGGTCATGTCAACTTCAAGTACTTGTTAGATCTCAGGAATCAGAATATGGCAATTGGGATTCCGAAGCTACAGTTTCTTGGAAAAGTTTGTGAAGCATGCTGCTTCGGCAAACAAAAGTGAACCAACTTTGGCAGAAGTACCTCTCATGCACTAGGTATCCTTGATTTGATACATATAGATGTATGGGGTTATGCCCAAACCCCCACAGCATCAATGGTTCACTTTACTACTTGACTTTCATTGACGACTACAGCAGATATTGTTGGGTCTACTTTCTAAAAGAGAAATCCGGAGTGTTTTCCATATTTCAAGAATTCAAAGCCATGGTAGAAAACCAGACAGGCAGAAAGATCAAGGTCATGAAATCAGATAGAGGAGGTGAATACATGTCTTTAGCATTCATGAACTTTTACAAAAATCATGGCATTCGAAGACAATTCACATGTGTAGATACTCCTTAGTAGAATGCAAGAGCTGAAAGGAAGAATGGGACTTTAGCAGATAGTGCTAGAGCAATACTTAGTGAAAAGCATCTTCTGAATCAGTATTGGGCAGAAGCAATAGCTACAGCAAACTATTTGCTTAATTGACTTCCTACCGAACCGATACAAGGTATGACTCCTTATGAAGCATTCACTGGACACAACCCACACATTGGGCATCTCTGCATATTTGGTTGCATAGCATATGCCCACATAGATGATGATCATCATATGAAATTGGATGCAAAGTCATGCAAATGCATCAGTGTTGGCTACAGTGAAGAAAGCAAAGCATACAAATTGTATGATCCCATCAACCACAAAGTCATTATTTCCAAAGATGTAATCTTTGATGAGGAATCAGAATGGAAAACCTCACCTACAGAGGAGATAGAAGCATCGACTTCACAGTCATCTATAGAATAGGTTGATGAAGAAGAGAAAGAATTGCCAGCAACACCCCAAGCAGAGCCACAGTAGCTTAGACGGTCTATTAGGGAAAGCAGACCTCCAGCCAGATTGACATATGCTCAGAAAGGCAAAGCAATTTAGGTGGAAACCACCAACTATGCTCTTATGACTACCATCATGGCTACAAAAGAGCCAGTGTACTTCAAAGATGTAGTAGACAAGCCCGAATGGCAAACTGCTATGAATGAAGAAATGGATGCTTTGTATAAGAATAATACTTGGGAATTATGCGACCTTCCACCAGGAAAGAAGGCCATAGCAAACAAATGGGTATACAAAGTGAAGTACAATCCAGATGGTAGTATTCAGAGATACAAAGCCAGACTAGTTGCAAAAGGATTTGCACAACAATATGGTCAGGACTATGATGAGACTTATGCCCTAGTAGCAAAGATGGATTCCATACTGTTCTTGATATCACTAGCGACACTCAATAGATGGAATGTGTATCAGCTTGATGTCAAGAATGCACTTCTCAATGGTTACCTAGACGAGGAAGTCTACATGCAACAAGAACCCTATATGTGGGTCTCAAACCAAACTCCTGTCAGACCATGCTCTAAGTGCTTGCTTCAAGCCATATAAGGCTTTCTTCAACCTGCAAACAAATTGAGGATGAACATCATGCACATAACTTGGTGGCTGCTCCATATAGACCTCTTCTTGCAAATCACCATGCAAGAAGGCATTATTTACATCCATCTGATGTAAAGACCATCCCTTTGATGTAGCCATAGCAATGACTGCTCTTACGGTTGCCATCCTTGCAACTGGATTAAATGTTTCTTCATAATCAATGCCATATGTTTGTGCATACCCCTTGACAATTAATCTTGCCTTGTATCTATTCATAGAACCATCTACATTGTGCTTCACCCTATAGACCCACTTGCAGCCAATTGCATTCTTGTCTTTAGGCAAAGGCACCAATTCCCATGTAGCATTTGTTTTCAAGGCATCCATTTCTTCATCCATGGCTTTCTCCCATTTTTCTTTTCCCATGGCTTGCTCAAAAGAAGTGGGTTCTAGTTCATGTATCACTTTGACCATATAGGCATAGTGAATGGTTGTAAAACCATCATATTTCGGTCGATCCACAGGATACCTAGCTCTGGTAGACCTGCACAAAATAGGTTCACTACCAGGTGCTCTCAAAACATCCCTTGTCTTCCTTACTCCAGGTGTAACAACAAAAGGAATACCCAACTCATCATCAAGGCTCTATTCTGAGCCACTGGATTCACCATCCACATAAGAGTGACCTGCATTCACATCAACCATGGGCTGATCTACTTTCTCTTTTCCCTTTCGTGATACTTGCATACCACTATCTACATTGCTTTGAGGAGATTCTCCTGATCTCAATCTCCCTATCCATGGCGAAGTATGTGAACCACTGCTAGAGGACACTATAGGTGCACTAATATTTTGTGATTGCTGCTGTGAATTCTATGCAGCATTACCATTTTGTGCATCTACATTATCAATCACATTTGTTGCTTTATACCAGCTACTCATCTCATAAAAAACAACATCTCTGCTCACTATAAACTTATGAGTAGAAGGGTTATAGCATCTATACCCTTTCTACTGTAGAGAATAACCAATAAAGATCCACTTCTCAGCTTTTGGATCCAACTTGGATCTCAATTCATCTGGGACATGAAGATAGGCAATGCAACCAAAACTTTTCAAATGAGAAATATCTGCTTTTCTACCAGTATACCTCTCCTCTCGTATCATGCCATGTATTGCTATAGTGGGAGTCCTGTTCATTATGTAGACTACTATAGCAATTGCTTCAGCCCAATAAAAATCTAACAGGTCTTTTTCGTTGAGCATGGCACGAGATACCTCTCCAATATGCCTGTTTTTCCTTTCCGCAAGTCCATTTTGCTATGGGGTATGATTGCATGAATATTGCTACTTTATGCCATGCTCCTGCAAGAACCTGGCAAACTCATTTGAGAGGTACTCTCCCCCTCCATCTGACCTTAGGCATTTTATTTGTAGGCCTGTTTCTTTCTCAACCATAGCTTTAAAAGCTTTGAAATGCACAAACACTTCACTTTTCTTTTTCATAAAATACACCGAAACTTTTCTGCTGTAGTCATCAATAAAAGTGACAAAATAATGATAGCCTCCAATAGATGCAGCTTTAGTAGTCCACACATCAGAGTGGATTAATTCCAATGGCCTCTTACTCTCCTGAACATGTCTAAGAAATGGTTTCCTTGCCTGTTTTCCAAGTTGATAGGCTTCACATACCTTATGCATTTCTGCAACCTTGAACTTAGGCAATCCTGCAACAATATTTTGGGCCTGCATTAATTGAAGTCGCTGTACATTAACATGACTAATGCGTTTATGCCGGATATCAATATCTGCAACTACACCGGTCCCATGTGCAAACATTGCTACACTCAATTCAGGCATGTCCGCATCGAATGTAAACATCCTGCCCTTCTTCTTCCCTTTTGCTATCAAGTGACCTTTATTTTTCATATCCTCAACAAAGCATCCATGAGGATTAAATCTGACCTGCAAGCCCTGCTCAACCATTTGACCAACATAAACTAGGTTCTTGGTGATATTCGGGACATGAAATACATCAGACAGGTATTTCTTTTTCCCATCATGCATAGACAAAGGAATTTTACCAATCTGCACAATAGCATGTGCAGTATCATCACCAGTCTCCACAAATCCTTCTCTTTCCATTTTCCTTGCATCTTGCATCCTGCATGACCTGTCATGTGGTTTGACACACCTGAGACACATCATTGCTTTCTTTTGTACTTGTCACAGAATTGGTCATGTGCTACACCATAAATAGATGCTCATTTCTGTCATCACCCTGTTTACTAGAGGATACATAATTGCTTTGCTACAATTTTCCATTCATGATGTCATTCTGCTTTTTGTAGCAGTCTTTAGCCATATGACCCATTTTACCATAGTAGTAGCATTCAACATTGTTGTTTGCATTTTGGCCTCTCTGCCATCCACCATGACCTCTTTGGCTCCCCCTGCCTCTAAAGTTACCATGTCCTCCTCCACAGGACTAGTTTTCTTGAATTTGCTGCATATTCTGATTTTTGCCATGGCCTCCAGATCGACCTGCTCTACCTCTTCCAGCATTGGAGTAGAAGACAGTTTCTTTTGAAGTTCCTCTTGAAGAAGATGCACCACCATTTATTTGCTCTTCAAAAATTAGAAGAGCAATCAAATCCCCAAAATTAGGAAAATTCTCACAGATGGCAATGGATGTTTGGAACTAGACCATTCAAGGTCATAGAAACTAAATCATCATCTTCCACTGGCGACCCAATGGAAGCAAGTGCATCTGCAATCTTCTTCACCTTCATGTGGTAGTCATTGATGTGCATATTTTCTCTCTACACATTATGCAACTTTTGCTTGAGCTGCATTTTCCTGGCTTGTGTATTTGTGCTATACATTTTTGTCAAAGTATCCCATGCCTCCTTTGGCATGCTTGCATCCTGAATATGCACAATCATAGAATCTGAAATATTGATAGACAGCCAGTCCATAACTTTCCTGGCTCTCTCATGCCAGCCTTTAAATTCCTGCAACTCCTGTTGATTGGGAACATTAGGAATAACTGGTTCTTGTTTAGCTCTAGTAATGAACTCCCAATAGCCTTTTCCCTTAAGGAAATTTGTCATTTTAAACTTCATGCTGGGAAGTTGTTGTTGTCAAGATTTTCAGTGACTATCTGTGAAAGAGCATCAGACGCCATTACAAAACACTGCAAAAATATTCTATCACTGCAAAAAACACAACTGCCTCACAAGGGCAAATCTAAAAAACTGACGAAAGTGGTATTTAACCACACAGTCACTTCCTAGTGATGATTTTACATCAACTAGTAATAAGAATGATTCTCTCACTCCCAATATCTCTGCGCATAGGCATACGATGCAATTTTTATGGCAACTTTTTATCGACCTGTAGAATAGTGGTCGCACAGCAAAAATAGGGCACCTTTCTGAGTGCCTGCGGAAAACTTTCGCCACCAAAACGAGCCACAAAATGGCCTTGAATCAAAAAAATAATGTTATCGAGGGCTTCGCCTTTTTGGCTCATAGCATATACTACCCTCTTGCCACACCACGAAGGGCATCCCAATCTAAGATAGTGCACTCTTACACTTTCTGGCTGTGCTACTTGCAGAGATTTGCTCCCAAACTCAAAAAAGGAAAGCAACACTGATCCTCTTACCAAGACACCACGAACTTGGTTTGCTTTCTTGAGCTCCTTACCACGAACCGAGCTCTGATACCATGTGGAGAGAGTGGAAGAGAAGTAAGGAGTCTCACTTGCAGCTTTCTTACATACACAAATGGGAGAATACACACAAAGGTGGAGGCTGAAAATAGTTTTCCTCTTCTTAGTTGTCAAAGCCAAAAGAACTCTCTCTCTTAGTACCAAAGGAATAGATGAACCCTATATGTGGGTCTCAAACCAAACTCAGCTAACTTAGGTGGCATACTAATTGAGCCACTAACTAGAGTACGTAAAGATAGCTATCATCCAGTTATTATTCATGGGCGGTGTACCAACCACATCTGTAGATAACAAGTCGATGACTATAAATGCACAATGGTCACCCTGGCATATCACGAGTGGAGCTCGATATCTCAACATATAGATGCTATAACCCTTCTACTCATGAGTTTATAGTGAGTAGAGATGTTGTTTTTGATGAGATGAGTAGCTGGTATAAACCAGTAAATGTGATTGATGATGTAGATGCACAAAATGGTAATGCTACACAGAATTCACAGCAGCAATCACAAAATATTAGTGCACCTGTAGTGTCCTCTAGCAGTGGTTCACATACTTTGCTATGGATAGGCAGATTCAGATCAGAAGGATCTCCTCAAAGCAATGCAGATAGTGGTATGCAAGTATCACGAAAAGGAAAAGAGAAAGTAGATCAGCCCATGGTTGATGTGAATGCAGGTCACTCTTATGTGGATGGTGAATCCAGTGGCTCAGAATAGAGCCTTGATGATGAGTTGGGTATTCCTTCTCTTGTTAACTTGGAGTAAGGAAGACAAGGGATGTTTTGAGAGCACCTGGTAGTGAGCCTATTTTGTGTGGTCTACCAGAGCTAGGTATCCTGTGGTTAGGCCAAAATATGATGGATTTACAGCCATTCACTATGCCTATATGGTCAAAGTGATACATGAACCAGAACCCACTTCTTTTGAGCAAGCCATGGGAAAAGAAAAATGGAAGAAAGCCATGGATGAAGAAATGGATGCCTTGGAAGTAAATGCTACATGGGAATTAGTGCCTTTGCCTAAAGAAAAGAATGCAATTGGCTACAAGTGGGTTTATAAGGTGAAGCACAATGTAGATGGTTCTATGAACAGATACAAGGCAAGATTAGTTGTCAAGGGGTATGCAGAGACATATGGCATTGATTATGAAGAAACATTCAGTTTGGTTGCAAGGACGGCAACCATAAGAGCAGTCATTGCTATGGCTGCATCAAAGGAATGGTCTTTACATCAGATGGATGTAAAGAATGCTTTCTTGCATGGTGATTTGCAAGAAGAGGTCTATATGGAGTAGCCACTAGGTTATGTTCATGCTGTTCTTCTTGAGTTTGTTTGCAGGTTGAAGAAACCCTTGTATGGCTTGTAGCAAGCACCCAGAGTATGGTCTGACAAGATAGGATAGTATCTTGTCACTATTGGCTTTTAGATTTCCAAGGCAGATTTCTCACTTTATGTGAAAAAAAATAGAGAAGGGCATTATGCTGCTTGTCATTTACGTTAGTGATGAAGATATCCTTCATGTGAAAATGCTATTGAAGCAAAAGTTTGAGATGAAGGATTGGGGAGAGCTGCGTTACTTCTTGGGCATTGAGGTGATTAGATCCACAAGTGGGATATGGCTCTTGCAGAGGCCGTATGGATTGGACATGCTGTCCAAATATGGGATGACAAGCTATAAGCCTATTTCAGTTCCTTTGGATCAGAATGTGAAGTTGAGCACAGATGCAGGTGAGCTTCTGAAAGACCCTACTATGTACAGACGCATAGTAGGAAGTTTGATTTATATGACTATTACCAGGCCAAATTTAAGCTATGCTATTGGGTTGGTAAGTCTATTTATGCAGGCTCCAAGGAAACCGCATTTGAATGCGGGTAGATGCATACTGAGGTATGTGAAGTCCACATTGTAGTATGGACTATTTTATGAGACTTGGGGTTCAGATACAGTTGCATGGATACATTGATGCTGATTGGGCTGGTAGTATTTCTAATAGACTATGTACTAGTGGATATATGTTCTCTTTTGGGAGTTCTGCAGTCACTTGGAGCAGCAAGAAACAGCCTACAGTTGCCTTGTCAAGCACAAAGGCTAAGTACAGGGGTGCAGCAATGGCTGCATGTGAGGCATCTTGGTTGCATAAGCTACTTTATGATATGCATCAGTCTACAGATGGGCCAGTTGTTATTTATTGTGACAACATGAGCAGTATACACTTGGAAAATAACCCAGTCTATCATGCTAGAACAAAGCACATTGAGATGCATTATCATTATGTGCGGGAGAAGGTTCTAGTAGGTTTTATTGATCTAGTTTATGTCAACATAGAGGATCAGGTAGCTGACATATTCACGAAGGCATTGGGTGTAGAGAAGTTGCACAAGTTCAGAGACCTACTTGGTGTGCAAAAATCGGGATTGAGCTCGATTGGGAGTGTTGAGATATCGAGCTCCACTCGTGATATGCCAGGGTGACCATTGTGCATTTATGTCACCGACTTGTTAGCTATAGATGCAGTTGGTACACCACCCATGAATAATAGCTGAATGAAAGCTATCTTTATGTACTCTAGTTAGTGGCTCAGTTAGTATGCCACCTTAGTTTGCTGAGTTTGTTTTGAGACCCACATATAGGGTTCACCTATTCTTTTGTACTTAGAGTTCTTTTGGCTTTCACAACTAAGAAGAGGAAAACTGTTTTCAGCCTCCACCTTTGTGTATATTCCCCCATTGTGTATGTGAGAAAGCTGCAAGTGAGACTCCTTCCTTCTCTCCCACTCTCTTCACGAAGGATTCTAGAGATTGGTACTAGTGATAGGATTCTAGAGATTGGCACCACAAGGGAATTTGAAATTTGCCAAACTCCACCAATAAGAGAAGAAAGAAGGGTTGCCTTTGGTTACCTCTACTTTTGAGTATTGGTTGGTTTAACTTAACTAACTAATTTTGAGGTCCTCATTTCTCCTTTTCGTAATTATGTATTTGATTTATTATAGTGCTCAGTAATTTCATGATGTTTAGGCAAGAGCATAATGTGCACCACGTTTCCATTAAGATGTTCTTTTTGCTATTGATAGCTTTTATGCTTTTATGCAAGGTATCTTTTATGCTTTTATGCAAGGTATCTTTTATGCTTTTAATTGGAACTTGCTATGTGGTAGGAAGAGGAGGCTAAGAAGTTACCAAAAATAGGATATGGGGATTTGAGATTTGAATCATAAGCTCTAGCCATGTGCCTTGCACATGGGCTTTGCCCTTTAACATGCCCCACACTATGTAACCCTGCTACATGTATGTGTGAAGCTGTACATGAGAAAGAGAAGGGGGGGAGGGATCTCCTATGTTTGAGTGTCCATGTGTGTATGCATGTGAGGGGAAGACACTTAAGGAGAATAACATGTGGGTGTGTAAAAGAGAAATATTATATGTGTACACACAAGGGGAGAGCGAGAGAGAGAGAGAGAGAGAGAGAGAGAGAGAGAGAGAGAGAGAAGGAGAGAGAGAGAGAGAGAGAGAGAGAGAGAGAGAGAGAGAGAGAGAGAGAGAGAGAGAGAGAGAGAGAGAGAGATCATATATGTGATAAGTGTGGGACATGGAGAATGGCAAGAGTGCCATTCTCCACAATCCCAAATGGAGAATGGCACTCACCAATGAGACAGGAGAATCCTACTAGTGCCATTTTGCACAAGGAAATCTAAAATTTGCCAGACTCAGATGAAAAATAGCACCAGTGCCATTCTCAACAATCCCACATGGAGAATGGAATTGCTGCTAGTCTCCATGTGGATTTGTGGAGAATGGCACTAGTGCCGCTCTCTAGAAACCATGTGGGGAATGGGTCTAGATAAAATTTCCATGAGAGCATGAATTATCTTCGTTCCAGTAATTTGGTAAATGTTTTCCATGAAAGCATTAATTAATTTCCTAAATATTATGATAATGGCACTAGTGCCATTTTGCATCATGGTGTCAAAATTCTTAGACTGAAATGGAGATTGGCACCAGTGCCATTCTCCATTATCCTATCTTCAAGTTTGAGATTGGCACTAGTGTAGGGATTCTAGAGATTGGCACTAGTGACATTCTCCATAATCCCAAACTCAAATGGAGATTGGCACCAGTGCCATTCTCCACAAGGAAATCTAAAGTTTGCCAGACTCACATGGAGAATGCTACTATTGCCAATCTCCATGCTGATTTGTAGAGAATGGAACTAGTGCCACTCCCTAGAATCCATGCGGGGAATGGGTCTAGATAAAATTTCCCTAAGAGCATGAATTATGTTCCTAACTTTTTTGGTAATTTGGTAAATTTTTTCCTAGATTCACAATTATTTTTCTTTTCAAATTCACAATTATTAGGGGATATTTTGGTGATGTTGTGACTACATTGTGTTATTAGGGGTTATTTATCTTGTACCATCCGAAGTTGATGTTATAAACTACATCATTTGGTTTTGAAGATCCAAAGGCAAAGTTTTAAGGGTAACAGTAGAGGTTGATATCTTAAAAGAGGTTAATATCCTATGGCAAAAGGGTCCAAGTGCATCTATTATTCTTGAAAATGTTTCTACTGAAGGCTTTACAAAAGGGTATTTAATGATAGTTTTTAAATATAGAGATTTTTTTAATGTTTTAAATGTCGATGCTGACTTGTATGATAGAAAATTTGTTGAATTTTGAAAGATTGAGGCTCAATCTCATGTTCAAACACACACACACACACACACACACACACACACTTGTGGAGGCAAATTCACTGTAAGTAGATTTGCATTTTCTGTCTTTGCTTTGTCTCTGCAAAACTTCTCACTATGGTTGTTTTTGCCACAGTTCTTCATGGATTAACTTTGAAGCAGTCCTTTGAAAGGTGATTTGTCTTTCCACAGTGATTGCAAGGAGAATACTTGCCCTTCTGGAATTTCATAACATAAGCAGTGTCATTTCCTTTCCTTAGCTCCATATGTCTTTCTTCTTCTTGGAGAGCTGAGATAATGCCTTCAAGGTTTGGATTGGGAAGATTCTTCAAAGTGCTAACAATGTGATCAAAACTTTCAGGCATACTCTTAAGTAGCACTGCCATAGCATCATCAGGGGTGATAGGAGAGTTGATAGAAGCTAACTGAGTCATAAGACTCCGCATATAGTTGACATGAGCAGCTAAAGTAGTATCACTTGCCATCTTTAATTCAAAGAAAGAGATTTTAAGTGATAGTTTAGATATGTGAGAGCTTGCACCAAAAATCAAGTCTAGCTTCTGCCATGCTTTCGATGGAGACTCCAAGTCAGATATATGATGTATGTAATCATCACCCAAAGCTAAAGCAATTATACCATATGCTTTTTCTTCTCTTGCTGGATCCCTTGCCGGTCGTGTCGGAGTTGAAGATTGTCCAGCATTTGAGGCTGTAGAAGAAGCGGTAGGAGTAGGTTTGACAAGTCCCCATAAGTTCTCCCGCATCAATGCAAATTTTACCTTCATTTGCCATGTATGGAAGCCCTTTCCATTGAACTTCTCAAGATTATATAAGGTAGCCATGAGAGGGTCTAACCCAGATATTGGGCAGTGTCTATCTCTCTTACAAGGCAAAAAGAACTGAAATACTTCCAAAGTATAGGCACTTGATGTAGCAAATAGTAGTGACTAGTTTTCAAACAATGATGCTACTTTTTGCATGCTTCATAGAAGTGGATGAAATAAACACTTTCCAATCACAACCAGGTATAGCAAGTCAAAACAAAACTGAAGCAAAACTTGTAGTGAAGTTATTGAAAACTTCAAAAGACCAGAAATGCTAGAGTAGCATTTTATGTAGCATCATTTTCAAAAGTATGTCAAAACTGTCAAAACTAGAGAGCTGAACTTGGAGGGCTCATATCACACTCTTCAAAGCAAAAGAAAGGGGGCTTTCTGAGGCAAAAGAAAGCTGGTATACCACAGTAGATCCTCTGGGAAGAAGAGGCGAAAATATGTGTCAGGTCGCCTTCACCTTCTTGAACAAAGTCGACTGGTTTTTCTCTGTTTTCTCCTTCAATATGCAGCCATTGCTGCTCAGATTTCAGCACAAGGTATCTCTAGGTATGGGGAAGCTTTCCCTGAAAGGAATTAGACAAAGACGAAGTAGGCACAGAGAAATCGCAGGAAGAAGAATCGACGATTTTCGTGCAATGGCGACCAGCAGAGCGCATATTTCGTCAATTCCTTCCAGCCCGAAATTTGCCCCAACAAGAGGGATCTCCAACAGAAAGGGCGTGGGAAATGGGTGAGAATCAGAGGAGAACAAGCTCAAGCAAATTTTTTTGAAGAAGAGGGAGAGATGGTGAAGAAGAAGAAGAGGAAGAAGATGATGATGTGGCAGAAATGGGCTCAAGGGGGATCAAATGGCTCTGATACCATGTTGGAACACTGAAAGGAAAGAGTAGAGTTGACACAAAATCAGAATACTTGCTTATAGAATGAAGAAGAAAGAGGTCCTTAAGTAGGCACCTCATACAAGGTCACTGACATCACTGATGACCTCAAAGCTCCACAATCATCTCCTCAATCTGCTCCTAGATTCACTCAATCATCCTATGTGGCTTTTCCACCACCTAACTATGCTTGTGGGTACCTAATTGTGCCTCTAGCACTCACACATAGAAACATAAGGTGTGCTTGAGGCATACACCTTGAGATATCCCAACACCTCATAAACAATCTTTATACACAATAATGGGAGTAAAGAAAAAAAAAAAGTAGTAAAATTTTTATTAGATATTTGCTTTACATAGAAGTTCAAAACTTGTGATTACAAAGCCATCAGCCATCATGTTACTCAGTACCAATGTCCTCAATGCTAGGCCCTTGACTACTAGGGTCCTGACTAATAGGTTGCTCTAAGACTGGAGTCTCAGTAGCAAGGTCCTCAGTAGTTTTCTCTTCAGTTCCAAGCATCTGACTAGTAGGCTACTCTAGAGTCTCATGACCAAGTTCTTGGTGAGTAGGGACCTGGCTACTAGGTTCCTGACTAGTAGGCTGCTCTAGAGTCTGTAAAATCATGGTTGAAGAACCATCTATGCCTCCTGGTAACTCCTCCTGATCATGCTTTGCCTCATCCATACCTTCTTTGAGTAAGGCTTCCTTGCTTGATCCACTTGCATGTCCTTCACCAAAGATCAAGGGTGCCTTCCTCACTTTTAATTTCAAGGGAAGTGCTTCCACCTCTTTAGCCTTACCTTTTCTTGTGACATGCTGTACTACTACTTCTTGCTGCCGCGAGCCTTCCTGTATGATGAGTGGAAACTCCTTGACTCTAGTTGACAATTGATCACCCTTATTCTTTGTGCAGATTTCTTCTTGGCATAAGTCATCGAATGCAGAGCTTTCATCCTCATCATCACCTGAGCTAGAATCATCACCCTCAGACTCACTACCCTCGTCTTCGACATTT
Source organism: Dipteris shenzhenensis (assembly GCF_047967505.1). Taxonomy (NCBI): domain Eukaryota; kingdom Viridiplantae; phylum Streptophyta; class Polypodiopsida; order Gleicheniales; family Dipteridaceae; genus Dipteris; species Dipteris shenzhenensis. Next base: position 53,548,384 of record NC_141607.1, on the reverse strand, counting down.
TTCTCACTACCCTCTTCTTTGACATTTTCCTCTTCAAAGAAGGTAGTGCAACTATAATATGTGTCAAAGAACTCAATTTGATGGGGGGTATCAATGACATTTACATTTCTACCTTGGCGTAGCGATTTCTCAGCAGCAAAACCCATTCGATACAATGCTACTTCCCACCCATCATTCAGTAAATTCTTTGTCATCTCTAGTATCACATCAGGATCCATCAACTTTCTGTAATCCACCATTGCTGCATCAAGCTTAACCTTATTGTCCTGAAAGTAATGAAACTCGATAGTCCTTAAAGAAATTTTGATTAGATTGCCACCACCCCTGGATAAGAAGCACATCAAGAAAGGCTGCAAGACTTGAATGGCAGTGCCTTCCAAGATAGTCATATGATTGCATAGGACTATACCATGGTATACTTTTGAAAGTAAATACCCAAATGCAGATGTCAAACTCGCATACAAGGCATCCCTTTGTGATTATGTCATGAACAGGACCAATGTTGATCTTTTCTTATCTGCCATAGGACCTTCTACGATAAACCGCACAAGTTCAACTATCCATGACACTGCAAGGTCTTGCAATTCATCTATGAAAAATACACATGGCTTCTCCCAAGCATGACCGCTCATTGTTATGAAATGCTCTGTATCAATGCCATTGATGTGTGCAAATTTTGTATCATTCTCTGATAGCAGGATATCATAGGAGAAGCTAAATGGAGAACCATCATCTAAACCACCAATTGCTCTACCTTGGGCAGTGGACTGCAAGGCCTTTTTCTTGATGTCCATATATTCTGTCTCAAAAACCTTTGGCATTTTAGCTCTTAGATCCTTTGTTGGTGTGGCATCTGCATCCATTGAAGCCAACCACTTTCTAGCCCATGTCTTATCAAGGAGTTGACCTAGGCTAAGTGCTTTCTTCTTATCCACATCAATTGACTTGCCAGCTAACTCATCATCAGATTTCAATAAAAATAATAGTGCCGAGAGAGCAGCCTCTTTTTGAATCATTCGGGTGACCACTTTATCCAAGTTGCTATGCTTGCTCTTCTTTCCAAAGAAGTAGTCACCACTTACGATCTTCTTGCATACTTCTTCTGTTATTGCATCTGGAACAAACCTTAATGCTCTCCACCAAACAATAGACATCGGTTTCTTTATTTCTTTCCTCTGACTTGCAATGTGCTCTGGTGCCTCAAAGGATATCTTCCCTGTTTCATATGCTTGGCAAACATCGACCATGCTCTGAAACACTGAGTCCTTGTGGAAGCCAATGCAATGTTCAAATCCTTTGCCTCAACCTTATTATTTGGTATGCCTTGCGTATTGCTTATAACACCTTTCAAGCATCTATAGAACCGAGTCCTCTTTGCCATGTACTCAGATGTAGGTCTCCTGCCCTTCACTGTTTGTGGCTTTCCACAGCCCATCCATAACTCCCTTGCCTTTATCAAGATCTCAGAAAGAAAAGAGCTTTTTTTCAACCTAATGGAGTAGAATTCAGTCTTTTTGATTCTAGAATGTACTTCGAGTCATCATTAAATATGCATATATGACAAATGACCCATTGAAACTTTTCCATCCACTCAATCTATGGCAAGTTTCCTTTTCTTCCCTCATCAAGGGCGATCCTGCAAGCTTCACAAAAGTGTTGCCCATTAATGGGCTCAAACCTGTATCTTTCCAAGAATCTATTCTTTGCCAGCATGTATCTCTTCTTGATGTCAGTCCCATATCAGCTTTGGTACAAAGCCTCTCCATGAACAAAGTCACTCCTTCTAAAGTTCTCAAAAGCATCAAGAAAGTCCATGCACTTTGGAAATGTGACATCAGGCAATGTAGGATCATCTTCTTGAAGTCTCTTAAATGCCATAGGACGAAGAGTGATATTAGTGGCAACTAGAGTTCTTGTTTTCCTTGTATCTTCATACAATTTGCGTGCAAATGTCTTATCTAGCTTTCTTTGATTTGTGAACAACGAAGCTCGATCAATAAGCATTGTGGCCACGCTGAATTGTGAAAATCCCCACATGTACCCCTCATCCTCTGGAGGATGTAAGTCTGCCACACTTATAGAAAAGTCTTCGAGACTTGTATCTTCTTCTTGTGGATCCTCCTGCTCATCGCTATCCAAATTTTCGCCTGGTTTTAAATAACCTACACTTGAACGATCTACACGTGGAGTAGGAGTTATTTTTTCTCTCTTTTTGGGAATAGCTGTAGAACTTGAATCTGCTCCACGATCACTCCTTCTTATTCCTGTAGTTGCAGTAGTCGATGGTATAGGTACAGTTGGAGATACTATAGTTACTGCTGTAGATATTGTAGTTACTCTTGCTGGAGTTACCGTAGTTAACGCCACAGATATTGGCAGTACAACTTGAGGGTTACATGTTATAGATGGCATACTTACTGCTGCACTTACTGCTGCTGAAGGTACAACACCACCACTTGGAAATGCATCCCAGATTTTCTTCAATGCTTCTAAGACACTAAGTAATTCTTGGGATCCCTCAATTGAATCTGGTAAGGGCTTTCAGAAGTGCTTGTGCGTAACTCGCAACTTGTAAACCACCTCGTCATTCTTTCCTTTGCACACAACTTCTATCAAATTGTTTTCTTTAATGTTGATGTTTGAGACCATGCCACCATTTCTTACTGCCTCTGGAGAATATTTCACGCTTGACACATTCTCTGCAGTGATCACCAAAAAATACTTTGATTTGTGCTCCATAAAATACCAAGCATGTTTAAGGTATTTGAAAGACACCTTGGAACCAAAACTGGAAGCCATAGTTTTCTGAAAAACAATCAAAAATAAAAAATGAGAATTACAATGATTTTCAAACTCAAAATATTAAATAAATTTCTAATTAAATATTATTTTAAGTTTTATTTATTTTTATTTTTTAAAATAAAATAAATTAATTTAATATAATAAAATTTTATTAACTAATGTTAAAATATAATTTTGCTAAAAATATATATTATTAATATATAAATTAATATAAATATTATATAATTATTATATAAATAAATATATAAATACATTAATTAAAAATATATAACTTAAAAGGGAGGTCTTCTAGCATATGTGCTTTATATAATAGCTATTCTTAAAACAATGAAGAATTAGTGAATATATTGCTATTCTATACATTATTAACTTAAAAACTAATATAAATATAAATTAATTATTATATAAATTTAAATAAATATATAAACTATTAATATTATACATTAATAACATTTAAAATTATGTAGATTATATATATACTAATAACCTTTTAATTTTAAAAAGTAGTCAATCAAAGAAATGAATTAATTTAAAAAATAGGAAAATATTAAAATTTACACACTTACTTTTAGCATGTATGCTTTTCTTCCATGTGTATAATACTTGTTAGTTAGTCGAAGAATGAAAAATTAGATAATGTATTTGTAAGGTAGGTATTTAAAACCATAGAATCTAGAAGAGGTTTAGCATACTTACTTATCTTTGTTGCTATGTGTAATACTTTGCAAAAGCCTTAAACTTTGTTTAAGGCTTTGCACAAAACTACAGTATCATTGCATCCATATCATTTTTCTACTTTAGCAACCACCAGATATCCATGGTATCCATGATATGGAATACATATTTCTTCTGAATATTTCTTATCACATACTTTTTCATTTCTTCTGATACACCATGCAGCATGAATGTAAGAAAATATGAATCAGTGTGCTTTTAGCCTATGTACTTGTCCCGAATCAGTAGGATACTTTGACTAGGTAGACCTATAATTACTTAAAGTAAATCCTTTGCAAAGGATCGTACCTTCTGATACACCATGCAGCATGAATGTAAGAAAATATGAATCGGTGTGCTTCTAGCCTATGTGCTTGTCCCTAATCAGTAGGATACTTTGACTAGGTAGACTTATACTTACTTAAAGTAAAGCCTTTGCAAAGGATCATACCTATAAACAAAACAATGTGGAAAGCATATAACATATAGTCTATATATATCTAAACTAAATACTTTGGGATGCATATTTTATATAGTCTATATACCTTAAATCTTACACCCTAAATCTTAAATCCTAAAGTTCCCTAAATCTTAGGTTATACAATCTAAGCTCTTAAACTTATATAATAGTTATAATCCCTAAACCCTAAACCTTAAACCCTAACCCCTATAAGTTAAATTCTAAAACCTAATTTTCAATTCTAAACCCTAGATTCTAGACTCTAAGCTCATGATCTTATATACTAAACCCTAAACCCTAAAACCTAAAACCTAAATCCTAAATCCTAAACCCTAAAACAATAATCATAAACCCTAAATGCTAAATCCTAAACCCTAAACCCTAGATTCTAAACCCTAAACCCTAAACCCTAAACCCTAAATCCTAAACCCTAAACCCTAAAAACATAATCATAAACCCGAAACCCTAAACACTAAATCTTAAATCCTAAGCCCTAAATCCTTAACCCTAAATACTAAACCCTAAACCCTAACCCTAAAATACAATCAAAATTGAATGATTTTTTTCAATTTGTGCAATAGGTTTGATATATCCCCCAAACTGTTGCAAGTGGAATAGGTTAATGGTGGACTCAACCTATTGCAAAATTCAAGGAATTTTCTTGATTTGTGCATGCACAAATCGAGAATTTTCTTAATTTGTGTAATATATTGGATATACCCCCCAACCCGTTGCTTATCCAACAACAGGCCTCGGTCGAGGTGACCCCAACCTATTGCTCGAGCAACAGGTTGGGGGGTATATCCAACCTATTGCACAAATCAAGAAAATTCTTAATTTGTGCAATAGGTTGGATATACCCCCCAACCTGTTGCTCGAGCAATAGGTTGGGGGTATATCCAACCTTGCACAAATCAAGAAAATTCTTGAGTTGTGCAACAGGTTGGATATATTCCCCAACTGTATATCAAATTGTTGCACAAATAAGAAAAATTCTTGATTTGTGCAACAGGTTGAATATATCCGCCAACCTGTTGCTCAAGCAACAAGTTGGGGGATATATCCAACCTGTTGCACAAATTAAAAAAATTCATTAAATTTTGGTTGCACTGTAGCAATACATGGCATGATGCCAGAGGAGAGGTATGTGAAGAGAGTGGGAGAGAAGTAAGGAGTCTCACTTGCAGCTTTCTCATAGACACAATGGGGGAATATACACAAAGGTGGAGGCTGAAAATAGTTTTCCTCTTCTTAGTTGTGAAAGGCAAAAGAACTCTCTCTAAGTACAAAAGGAATAGATGAACCCTCTATGTGGGTCTCAAAGCAAACTCAGCTAACCTAGGTGGCATACTAACTGAGCCACTAACCCTTTTGTTCGCCTGATCTGGCTCCCTAATTCATCCCAAGTAAATCTTCAAGAGCATTTTCATCTACATGCTTGCAGGACCACATAGTTTTTATTCTATGCATATGTATATTCTGAAACAAAGATACAAAAATGTGCAGAGGCATACACCAAGATAACCTTGCCCATTTGGATCCAAATGTAAACTTCATAGCCATGCCCACATGTGAAGAGAGTGGGAGAGAAGTAAGGAGTCTCAGTTACAGCTTTCTCACATACACAATGGGGAAATACACACAAAGGTGGAGGCTGAAAACAATTTTCCTCTTCTTAGTTGTGAAAGCCAAAAGAACTCTCTCTTTTAGTACAAAAGGAATAGATGAACCCTATATGTGGGTCTCAAACCAAACTCAGCTAACTTAGGTGGCATACTAACTGAGCCACTAACTAGAGTACGTAAAGATAGCTGTCATCCACCTATTATTCATGGGCAGTGTACCAACCACATCTGCAGCTAACAAGTCAGTGACTATAAATGCACAACGGTCACCCTAGCATATCATGAGTGGGGCTTGATATCTCAACAATCCCAATTCCTGCACACCAAGCAGGTCTCTGAACTTACACAGCTTCTCTGCACCTAATGCCTTCGTGAATATGTCAGCTACCTGATCCTTTGTGCTGACATAAACTAGATCACATAGTGATAATGCACCTCAATGTGCTTTGTTCTAGCATGATAAACTGGGTTATTTGCCAAGTGTGCTCATGTTGTCACAATAAATGACAACTGGCCTATCTGTAGGCTAATGCATATCATAAAGTAGCTTATGCAACCAAGCTACCTCACATGCAGCCATTGCTGCACCCCTGTACTTAGCCTCTGTGCTCGACAAGGCAACTGTAGGCTGTTTCTTGCTGCTCCAAGTGACTACAGCACTCCCAAAAGAAAACACATATCCACTAGTAGATTATCTATCAGAAATACCACCAGTCCAATCAGCATCAATGTATCCATGCAACTGTATCTGAACCCCAGTCTCATAAAATAGTCCATACTGCAATGTGGACTTCACATACCTCAGTATGCATCTAGCTGCATCCAAATGCGGTTTCCTTGGAGCCTGCATAAACTGACTTACCAACCCAATAGCATAGCTCAGATCTGGCCTAGTAATAGTCATATAAATCAAACTTCCTACTATGCGTCTGTACATAGTAGGGTCTTCTAGAAGCTCACCTGCATCTGCGCTCAACTTCACATTCTGCTCCAAAGGGACTGAAATAGGCTTACACCCTGTCATCCCATATTTGGACAGCATGTCCAATCCATACTGCCTCTGCAAGAGCCATATCCCACTTGTGGATCTAATCACCTCAATGCCCAAGAAGTAACGTAGCTCTCCCAAATCCTTCATCTCAAACTTCTGCTTCAATAGCATTTTCACATGAAGGATATTTTCATCAGTATCACCTGTGATGATCAAATCATCAACATAAATGACAAGGAGCATAATACCTTTCTCTCTTTTTCTCACATAAAGTGAGAAGTCTGCCTTGGAAATCTGAAAGCCAATAGTGACAAGATACTATCCTATCTTGTCAGACCATGCTCTAGGTGCTTGCTTCAAGCCATTTACATCCATCTGATGTAAAGTCCATCCCTTTGATGTAGCCATAGCAATGACTACTCTTACGGTTGCCATACTTGCAACCGGACTGAATGTTTCTTCATAATCAATGCCATATGTCTGTGCATAACCCCTGACAAATAATCTTGCCTTGTATCTGCTCACAGAACCATCTGCATTGTGCTTCACCTTATAGACCCACTTGCAGCCAATTGCATTCTTGTCTTTAGGCAAAGGCACCAATTCCCATGTAGCATTTGCTTCCAAGGCATCCATTTTTCATCCATGGCTTTCTCCCATTTTTCTTTTCCCATGGCTTGCTCAAAAGAAGTGGGTTCTGGTTCATGTATCACTTTGACCATATAGGCTATAAATCCATCATATTTTAGCCTATCCACAGGATACTTAACTCTAGTAGACCTACGCAAAATAGGCTCACTACAGGTGCTCTCAAAACATACCTTGTCTTCCTTACTCCAGGTGTAACAATAGAAGGAATATCCAACTCATCATCAAGGCTTTGGTCTGAGCCACTAGATTCACCATCAGCATAAGAGTGACCTGCATTCACATCAACCATGGGCTGATCTACTTTCTCTTTTCCCTTTTGTGATACTTGCATACCACTATTTGCATTGCTTTCAGGAGATTATCCTGATCTCAATCTGCCTAGCCATGGTGAAGTATCTGAACCACTGCTAGAGGACACTACACGTCCACTAATATTTTGTGATTGCTACTATGAATTCTCTACAGCATTACCATTTTGTCCATCTACATCATCAATCACATTTACTAGTTTATACCAGCTACTCATCTCATCAAAAACATCTCTACTTACTGTAAACTTACAAGTAGAATGGTTATAGCATCTATACCCTTTCTACTGTAGAGAATAACCAATAAAGATGCACTTCTAAGCTTTTGGATCCAACTTGGATCTCAACTCATCTGGCACATGAACATAGGCAATGCAACCAAAAACTTTCAAATGAGAAATATCTGGTTTCCTACCAGTATACCTCTCCTCTGGTGTCATGCCATGTATTACTACAGTGGGAGTCTTGTTCATTATGGAGACTACTGTAGCAACTGCTTCAGCGCAATAATAATCTGGCAGGTCTTTTTCGTTGAGCATGGCATGAGATACCTCTCCAATATGCCTGTTTTTCCTTTCTGCAAGTCCATTTTGCTGTGGGCTATGACTGCATGAATATTGCTGCTTTATGCCATGCTCTACCACTACTACACATGCATCCTATTGCGACGTTTACGTACCGACGATTAGCGCCCGCTTAGCGTTAATCGTCGATATAAAAATCAGGTTTCATAAATCGTCGCTATATAGCGACTTTTGCTAAAAGTCGCTATATAGCGACGTTAGTAAAAGTCGCTATATAGCGACTTTTAAAAGTCGCTATATAGCGACACTGAGACAAAATATTATAGCGATGTTTTACAGAGAGGTTTTTTTTAGGCCTTAAAAATTATTTTTTTCCAATGACAAAATTTTTTAAATTTTCATACATGTTTGAGCTCATAGAGAATTAAAAAATGAGAGCATGTACATCAAGCCTTTGAAGCTCATATATTCATGTCCAAGTTTGAGATGAGAAAAATCAAATAAGAGCATTTACATCAAAGTCTAAGGCACCAAGCAAGTCTATCTCCAACTCTATACCAAGTTGATCTCCTATATCATCATCGTACTCTAGTATCGTACGTTCACCTAAAAATATTTGATCATCTTCTTCAATTAAGCTTAAGTGTGGTGATTGATCTTGATGATTGTTGTCTTCCTCATCAATATCGTGATCTCCATCCTCCTCCCGTGCGATGTCATTATGCGCATCTTCCTCTTGCCTCATATGGTGATCTACATCTTCTTCGCTAGATTCATCAATTGGATCCAGCATTGGTAGTGGCATCTCCATATCCACATCTCGATCTTCAAAAATCTGCTTACTTCGTGGTGCAACTTGGATCACGTACCACCATCTTGGATCAGAACGATCCGGATGAAAAACCACCTATATTGAAGATGAAAAATCACGTGCCAAATGTCGTCAATTATATATATATCAATGGACTTAAAAAACGAAAGCTTCGACTAATTAAATCATTAGTATGCACCTGCTCACAGTGCTCGGGAAGAACAAAAGTATCACTCTCATCGGTCCAATGTTTGGTGGAGTCTATTGCAAAGAGACCGCTACTATCTTTTCTCATTGTCGCATGGGGACCGTTGTAAGTAGTTCTAAACCATTTTACATCAAGAATGAAAATAGTAAATCGTTTGAAATCAATTTCATAGATGTCGCGTATGGTTCCACACAATAATCCAACTGTGAGGAGAGAAGATTGGTATCCGAAGCACTTGCTCGGCTATCTTGTGTGAAGTTAGCCATGACTCCACAATCATATGTGACTCTCTTTGAATCGATGCGTTCCACGCGAAAATGTCGTCCATATGACCATAATGCACTGTACTTTTTGTACTGTAAAAGAGCATCATTAAAACAATGAAGATGCACCTATTTTATAGCATATATTGCCACAAATAATTACTTAATCACGTCAAGAGATAAGAAACTTACATGCACCATACATCCAGATGATAACTCCCGCTCGCGCTCGTTTATTGTCTCTCCATCACGTTCGGCTTTACGTACAGCTAGTTGTAGCCAATCAAGTGACATGTGAGTAGGGAGAGGAGCCAGATCTCGTGGATATGGTTGTGATCGCCTGTACATTACTCTGAATCTCGTCCTTGCATTTATTCTTTCTGCTTTGGCCACTTCATATCTCTCAATCCACTTCTGCATCTCAGGGCTATTGAGGATACAAAACTTATTGAATTTCTCCATTTGCTCTTCGCTCATCTTTCTTTCAATCCCTTTTCCTTGGGGGACCTCGCCAATGATGCGATCATCATCCTTGTTGTGCCAAGCTTGCGGCATATCAGGATCCGTGGATGCAAGAAACTCTGTGATATATACTAATGACTCTTGCACAAGCCATCCCTCTGCCATGCTTGCTTCTGGTCTTGCTCTTTGTCTTACAAACCCCTTTAAAGTTTTCATAAACCGCTTGAGAAAAAACATCCATCGATTATGAACGGTACCTGCTATAGCCACCTCATCAACTATGTGCACAAGCAAGTGGACTTGAGTTGTCATAATGCTCGAGGGAAAGTGCTTCTCAAGCAAGCATACGGCTTTGATGGATTCCACCCTAGCCTTCTCGATGCTCGATATAGAGATCTCTTTTTGAGATATCCACCTATTTCACATGTCCATGCATATGTAAGATATTTGAGATATCCACCTATTTCACATGTCCATGAAGAAAATACATAATGCGAATTGATAGTAAGCATACCTCACAATACCACAGATCTTGAATATAGCATTTCTAACATCTTCTTGTAAGCACCCTTTTATTGTAATTGGAAGGATGAACTATCAAAGCAACAATGAAATCATGTCAAGAATATAACATAATAATAATTACGCTAATGCATCACTATTATCGGTACACTAATTCTACTTAGAATACCTGTAAGACCTTGTGCCAATCATGGGACTTGAGGCCACTAAGCTTATTGTCCTTTGAAAATGCTCCTTTCAAGCAACGCATGTACCCTGTCGGTGTTTGAAAAGAGGCAATGTCTGCCTTGATCGCTGCCTCCTCCCTCGTAGAGAGGATCCACGTTGCTTTAAGGAGGACAACTTTTCCTGAAGCATGCACTTGGGGCCACAAACGAGACATCCTATTCATAGCACGCAAGTCTTCTCGCACTCCTCTCGAGTCCTTGGAACCAACCAAGTGTGCCCAAATGGTAGCCCCCACATTCTTAAAGATATGCATGGGATCCAAGAGATGATTGATTTGTAACTGACCCCAATAAGGAAGCTCGTGAAAGATCGATAGCCTCTTCATACCAGGAGGAGGTTCCTCTCCATTCTCCCTCCAAGCTTGAATCCAATCACTTGCTTTCAAATATGATGGTGGTGGATCAAGCTGACCTCCACGTGCGAGATGGTCGAGCGGAAGGTATCGAGCATGACCTTCATAAACATTTTTCCTCATATGTTTGGAGTAGCGTGCAAGCGATTTCAGAGCGGGTCCACAAACAGGACAAGCATGGTACCCACTTGTAACAAGTCTTGCATGCGTGTATGAATATGTTAGTACAAGACATGCGTGCAAAAGAGAGTAAAAAAAGCATAATCCCTCATTGTACATGTAAAGACATAACCACGTACCTGCGCACTCTCCATATCTTGGGTAGTCATGCATGGTCCACATCAAGATACCCCTGACCAAAATATCATTGGTATGCCTAGGAGCTCTGGAAATATCAAAGACCTGCACTCCTCTCCATAATATCTGTAACTCCTCTATCAAAGGTGCCATGTACACGTCCATGTTTTTTGCCTTGTACTTTCCTGGCACAAGTAGTGCAAGCATGAGGTGTCCCTTTTTTATTGTTAGCCATGGTGCGATATTGTAATTCACCACGACTATGGGCCATGTCGACCAAGATGTCGAGCGTAACCCGAAAGGATTCACGCCAAAATCTCTCAAGTAAGCAACCCAAAATCTCCTCCCACCTATTTTCGATGACCTCCCATCTATTCCAAGCAACCTCCCACTCTATTTTCCACTCCTCACCTTCTCCTACCTCTTGTACTCCCTCTCTCTCCTTTTTCCCTCTTTGGTTTCCAAAAAGAAAGTTCTTCAAGAGGTGAGTTTGTTTCAACAATGTAGGTTGTTTGTTTGTTAGCTTTGGTTTTGTGAGTGTTTCTACTTGTATTGCTAAAGTTGTAAACTAGTTTTCATGCTTGATTTGAAAGGATTGAAACAAAAAATGAGATTTCAAGAAAGAAAGAAAGAAAACTCACCTCTTCTTCCTGTATTTCTCTTCCTTCTCTTTCTCCTTGTCTCCTCAATCTCCTTCTTTCCTTGTCTCCTCAATCTTCTCTTTCCTTGTCTCCTTTCAAGAAGTTGCTTTTGTGATCTCCTCTTTCCACTAACATCTTATTTGAAAAAATGGGTTGTTTTCTCTCTTTTGTAGGGCCAGTCCACTACACCGAGCGGGACATACTCTCTCTTTTGTGGGGCCAGTCCACTACACCGAGCGGGACATACTTTTACAGGTAAGTGCTTCCTCTTCTTTCCATTTAATATTTTTGTTATTTGCATTGGCCTGCAGCTAGCACCTTAAGCGCTAGCTGCAGTGATGGGCGTAGGAACCCTCTCTTCCCCTCTCTCTCTTTCCGTCTTCCCCCTTCTCTTTTTCTCATTTTTCCCCCTTCTCTTTTTTCCCTCTTCTCTTATTCTCTCTTTCCCCCTTCTCTCTTTCCCCCTCTCTCTTTTCCCTTCTCTCTTTCCTTTCCCTCTTATTCTCTATTTCCTTTCCCTCTTATTCTCTTATGCTTATGCTTCTCTCATTCCCCCTTCTCTATTTCCCCCTTCTCTCATTCGCATAAGCTCTTTTTCCGCATGAGCATAAGCTCCTTCTCTATTTCCGCATGAGCATAAGCATGAGCTTATGCTTATGCTTATGCTTAAGCATAAGCATGCGCATAAACTCATGCTTATGCTCATGCATGAGCATGAGCTTATGCGTAAGTTTCCGCATAAGCTTATGCAGAAATAGGGAATGAGAGAAGCTTATGCTTCTCTCATTCTCTTTTTCCGCATAAGCTCTTTCTCTTTTTCCGCATAAGCTCCTTCTCTATTTCCGCAAGAGCACAAGCATGAGCTTATGCTTATGCTTATGCTTAAGCATAAGCATAAGCATAAGCTCATGCTTATGCTTATGCTTAAGCATAAACATAAGCATAAGCTCATGCTTATGCTCATGCATGAGCATGAGCTTATGCGTAAGTTTCCGCATAAGCTTATGCGGAAATAGAGAATGAGAGAAGCTTATGCTTCTCTCATTCTCTTTTTCCGCATAAGCTCTTTCTCTTTTTTCGCATGAGCATAAGCTCCTTCTCTATTTCCGCATAAGCATAAGCTCTTTCTCTTTTTAAGCATAAGCATAAGCTCATGCATGAGCATGAGCTTATGCTTAAGTTTCCGCATAAGCTTATGCGGAAATAGAGAATGAGAGAAGCTTATGCTTCTCTCATTCTCTTTTTCCGCATAAGCTCTTTCTCTTTTTCCGCATGAGCATAAGCTCCTTCTCTATTTCCGCATGAGCATAAGCATGAGCTTATGCTTATGCTTATGCTTAAGCATAAGCATGAGCATAAGCTCATGCTTATGCTCATGCATGAGCATGAGCATAAGCTCATGCTTATGCTCATGCATGAGCATGAGCTTATGCGCAAGTTTCTGAAAAAGCTCTTTCTCTTTTTCCGCATAAGCTCCTTCTCTATTTCCGCATGAGCATAAGCATGAGCTTATGCTTATGCTTATGCATAAGCATAAGCATAAGCATAAGCTCATGCTTATGCTCATGCATGAGCATGAGCTTATGCGTCAGTTTCCGCATAAGCTCTTTCTCTTTTTCCGCATGAGCATAAGCTCCTTCTCTATTTCCGCATAAGCATAAGCTCTTTCTCTTTTTAAGCATAAGCATAAGCTCATGCTTATGCTCATGCATGAGCATGAGCTTATGCTTAAGTTTCCGCATAAGCCTTTGCGAAAATAGAGAATGAGAGAAGCTTATGCTTCTCTCATTCTCTTTTTCCGCATAAGCTCTTTCTCTTTTTCCGCACGAGCATAAGCTCCTTCTCTATTTTCGCATGAGCATAAGCTCATGCTTATGCTCATGCATGAGCATGAGCTTATGCGTAAGTTTCCGCATAAGCTTATGCGGAAATAGAGAATGAGAGAAGCTTATGCTTCTCTCATTCTCTTTTCTGCATAAGCTCTTTCTCTTTTTCCGCATGAGCATAAGCTCCTTCTCTATTTCCGCATAAGCATAAGCTCTTTCTCTTTTTAAGCATAAGCATAAGCTCATGCTTATGCTCATGCATGAGCATGAGCTTATGCTTAAGTTTCCGCATAAGCTTATGCAGAAATAGAGAATGAGAGAAGCATATGCTTCTCTCATTCTCTTTTTCCGCATAAGCTCTTTCTCTTTTTCTGCATGAGCATAAGCTCCTTCTCTTTTTCCGCATGAGCATAAGCATGACCTTATGCTTATGCTTATGCTTAAGCATAAGCATAAGCATAAGCTCATGCTTATGCTCATGCATGAGCATGAGCTTATGCTTAAGTTTCCGCATGAGTATAAGCATAAGCTCATGCTTATGCTCATGCATGAGCATGAGCTTATGCGTAAGTTTCCGCATAAGCTTATGCGGAAATAGAGAATGAGAGAAGCTTATGCTTCTCTCATTCTCTTTTTCCGCATAAGCTCTTTGTCTTTTTCCGCATGAGCATAAGCTCCTTCTCTATTTCCGCATGAGCATAAGCTCCTTCTCTTTTTCCGCACGAGCATAAGCATGCGCTTATGCTTAAGCATAAGCATAAGCATAAGCTCATGCTTATGCTCATGCATGAGCATGAGCATAAGCATAAGCATAAGCTCATGCTTATGCTCATGCATGAGCATGAGCTTATGCGTAAGTTTCCGCATAAGCTTATGCGGAAATAGAGAATGAGAGAAGCTTATGCTTCTCTCATTCTCTTTTTTCGCATAAGCTCTTTCTCTTTTTCCACATAAGCTCCTTCTCTATTTCCGCATGAGCATAAGCTCCTTCTCTATTTCCGCATGAGCATAAGCATGAGGTCCTTCTCTATGTCCGCATGAGCATAAGCTCCTTCTCTATTTCCGCATGAGCATAAGCTTAAGCTCTTTCTCTTTTTCCGCATGAGCATAAGCTCCTTCTCTATTTCCGCATAAGCATAAGCTCTTTCTCTTTTTAAGCATAAGCATAAGCTCATGCTTATGCTCATGCATGAGCATGAGCTTATGCTTAAGTTTCCGCATAAGCTTATGCGGAAATAGAGAATGAGAGAAGCATATGCTTCTCTCATTCTCTATTTCCGCATAAGCTCTTTCTCTTTTTCCGCACGAGCATAAGCTCCTTCTCTATTTCCGCATGAGCATAAGCATGAGCTTATGCTTAAGTTTCTCTCATTCTCTTTTTCCGCATAAGCTCTTTCTCTTTTTCCACATAAGCTCCTTCTCTATTTCCGCATGAGCATAAGCTCCTTCTCTATTTCCGCATGAGCATAAGCATGAGCTCCTTCTCTATTTCCGCATGAGCATAAGCTCCTTCTCTATTTCCACATGAGCATAAGCTTAAGCTCTTTCTCTTTTTCCGCATGAGCATAAGCTCCTTCTCTATTTCCGCATAAGCATAAGCTCTTTCTCTTTTTAAGCATAAGCATAAGCTCATGCATGAGCATGAGCTTATGCTTAAGTTTCCGCATAAGCTTATGCGGAAATAGAGAATGAGAGAAGCATATGCTTCTCTCATTCTCTTTTTCCGCATAAGCTCTTTCTCCTTTTCCGCATGAGCATAAGCTCCTTCTCTTTTTCCACATGAGCATAAGCATGAGCTTATGCTTATGCTTATGCATAAGCATAAGCATAAGCTCATGCTTATGCTCATGCATGAGCATGAGCTTATGCTTAAGTTTCCGCATGAGCTTATGCGGAAATAGAGAATGAGAGAAGCTTATGCTTCTCTCATTCTCTTTTTCCGCATAAGCTCCTTCTCTTTTTCCTCATGAGCATAAGCTCCTTCTCTTTTTCCGCATGAGCATAAGCTCCTTCTCTTTTTCCGCATGAGCATAAGCATAAGCTCATGCTTATGCTCATGCATGAGCATAAGCATAAGCATAAGCATAAGCTCATGCTTATGCTCATGCATGAGCATGAGCTTATGCGTAAGTTTTCGCATAAGCTTATGCGGAAATAGAGAATGAGAGAAGCTTATGCTTCTCTCATTATGTTTTTCCGCATAAGCTCTTTCTCTTTTTTCGCATAAGCTCTTTCTCTTTCTCTTTTGCGTGAGCATATGCGGAAATAGAGAATGAGAATAAGCTTCTCTCATTCTCTATTTCCGCATATGTGGAAACATGAGCATCGCACGGTATAAGTTTACTCCTACTTGTAATCTCACTTTTTAATTTAAGTTCCAATCTAATTTTTGATTTATATGGTTCACTCTTAGGGTCAAAGCTCAAGCGTCCCATCATCAGAGACGAGCGATCAACAGGGGCAAGGATCGGACGCAGGTGCCGAGGACGAGGGAGAAGACGCAGGTGTCGGGGACGAGGGAGAAGACGCAGGTGTCGAGGACCAAGGAACAGGCCAACAAGACGATTCGGATTCGGATTCAGATGAGTAGTGGTAGTAGCATTTTGTATATCCGCTCGTTTGAGCAATTTTGTATCGCCCTTTCACAGGGTAATTTTGTTACAAACACAGTTGTATATGTATATGCATTTCTTCCTCATCGTTCACAAGAACAATTTTGTATCACCCTGCAAGCAAGGGAAATTTTGTTATAAAAAACTTTCTTTTGTAATTACAAAAAAAAAAAAAAGATTAGTGGGGCTAAACAGGGCCAAAAGGAAGCCCTGTTTAGCCCCACTAACCCTTTTTTTTAACTTCTGTTAATCGTCGCTATATAGCGACGTTTATCAGTGTCGCTATATAGCGACGATTAACAGTGTCGCTATATAGCGACGTTTGTCATCGTTGCTATATAGCGACGATTAACAGCGTCGCTATATAGCGACGGTTTATAGCGACGCTCCTTTTTTGACGATTTTAATGACTTTTATAGCGACCTTTGCGCCCGTGAAAAAAAAAATTTTTAATGTAAAAAGCGTCGGTATTTCCGTCGGAAAATGGCCTATGCCTTGTAGTGTACAGGAACCTTGCAAACTCATTTGAGAGATACTCTTCCTCCATCTGGCCTTATGCATTTTATTTGCAATCCTGTTTCTTTTTCAACCATAGCTTTAAAAGCTTTGAAATGCCCAAACACCTCACTTTTCTTTTTCATAAAATACACCCAAGCTTTCCTACTGTAATCATCAATGAAAGTGATAAAATAATGACAGCCTCCAATAGATGTAGCTTTAGTAGTCCACACATCAGAGTGGATTAGTTACAATGGCCTCTTACTCTCTTGAACATGTCTAGAAAATGGTTTCCTTTCCTGTTTTCCAAATTGATAGGCTTCACATGCCTTATGCATTTCTACAACCTTGAACTTAGGCAATCCTGCAACAATGTTTTGGGCCTGCATTAATTTAAGTTGTTGTACATTAACATATGCCACATATCAATATCTACAACTACACTGATCCCATGTGCAAACATTGCTGCACTCAATTCAGGCATGTCCGAATCTGATGTAAACATCTTGCCCTTCTTCTTCCCTTTTTCTATCAAGCGACCTTTATTTTTCATATCCTCAACAAAGCATCCATGAGGATTAAATCTGACCTGCAAGCCCTGCTCAACCATTTGACCAATAGAAACCAAGTTCTCGGTGATATTCGAGACATGAAATACATTAGACAGGTATTTCTTTTTCCCATCCTACATAGACAAAGGAATTTTACCAATCTGCACAATAGGATGTGCAGTATGATCACCAGTCTCCACAAATCTTGGTCTTTCCATTTTCCTTGCATCCTGCATCCATTCTACATGACCTGTCATGTGGTTTGACGCACCTGAGTCAACATACCACACATCATTGCTTTCTTCTGCACTTGTCACAAAATTGGTCATGTGCTACACCATAAACAAATGCTCATTTCTGTCATCACCATGTCTACTAGAGGATGCATAATTGTCTTGCTGCAATTTTCCATTCATGATGTCATTCTTCATTTTGTAGTAGTCTTTAGCCATATGACCCATTTTACCACAATAGTAGCATTCAACATTGCTATTTGCATTTTGGCCTCTCTGCTATCCACCACGACCTGTTTGTCTCCCTCTGCCTCTAAAGTTACCACATCCTCCTCCATAGGTTTGGTTTTCTTGAATTTGCTACATATTCTGATTTTTGCCACGGCCTCCAGATCGGCGTGCTCTACCTCTGCCTCTACCTCTTCTAGCATTTGAGTAGAAGATAGCTTCTTTTAAAGTTCCTCCTGAAGAAGATGCACCAGCATTTCTCTACTCTTCAGAAATTAGAAGAGCAATCAACTCCCCAAAATTAGGAGAATTCTCACGGACGGCAATGGATGTTTGGAACTGTGCATAATCCTTTCCTAGACCATTCAATGTCACATAAACTAAATCATCATCTTCCACTGGCAACCCAATGGAAGCAAGTGCATTTGCAATCTTCTTCACCTTCATGTTGTAGTCATTGATGCTCATATTTTCTCTCTACACATTATGCAACTTCTGCTTGAGCTACATTTTCTTGGCTTGCATATTTGTGCTATACATTTTTGTCAAAGTATCCCACGCCTCCTTTGGCGTGCTTGCGCATCCTGAATATGCACAATCATAGAATCTAAAATATATTGATAGACAGCTAGTACATAACTTTCCTGGCTCTCTCATGCCAGCCTTTAAATGCCTGCAACTCCTATTAATTAAGAACATTAGGAATAATTAGTTCTTGTTTAGCTCCAGTAATAAACTCCCAATAGCCTTTTCCCTTAAGGAAATTCGTCATTCTAAACTTCCATGCTGGGAAGTTGTTCTTGTCAAGCTTTTCAGTGACTATCTATGAAGGAGCATCAGACACCATTATGGAACACTGTTAAAATATTATATCACTGCAAAAAACACAACTTCTGCCTCACAAGGGCAAATCTGCAAAACTGATGAAAGTGGTGTTTGACCACACAGTCACTTCCTAGTGACGATTTTTCATCAACAGGCAATAAGAATGATTCTGCAACTGCCAATATCTCTGCGCATAGGCATACGATGCAATTTCTCTGGCAACTTTTCACCGACTGCAGAACAGTGGTCGCACAGCAAAAACAATGACTTTTTGAGTGCCTATGAAAAACTTTCGCCACCAAAACGGGCCCCAAAGTGGCCTCGAATAAAAAAAATAATGTAACCAAGGGTGTTGCCCTCACCCACACCATATACTACACTGCGAAGGGCATCCCAATCTGAGACAGTGCACTCTTGCACTTTCTAGCTTTGCTACGTGTAGAGATTTGCTCCCAAACTCAAAAAATGAAAGCAACCATGATCCTCTTACCAAGACACCGCGAACTTGGTTTGCTTTCTTGAGCTCCTTACCATGAACCGAGTTTTGATACCATGTGAAGAGAGTGGGAGAGAAGTAAGGAGTCTCACTCGCAGCTTTCTCACACACGCAATGGGGGAATACACACAAAGGTGGAGGCTGAAAACAATTTTCCTCTTCTTAGTTGTGAAAGCCAAAAGAATCTCTCTAAGTACAAAAGGAATAGATGAACCCTATATGTGGATCTCAAACCAAACTCAGCTAACTTAGGTGGCACCGTAACTGAGCCACTAACTAGAGTACATAAAGATAGCTGTCATCCAGCTATTATTCATGGGCGGTGTACCAACCGCATCTGTAGCTAACAAATCGGTGACATAAATGCACAACGGTCACCTTGGCATATCACAAGTGGAGCTCGATATCTCAACAAGGTATACTGGTAGGAAACCAGATATTTCTCATTTGAAAGTTCTTGGTTGCATTGCCTGTAATCATGTGTTAGATGAGTTGAGAGCCAAGTTGGATCCAAAAGCTAAGAAGTGCATTTTTATTGGTTATTCTCTGCAACAGAAAGGGTATAGTGCTATAACCCTTCTACTTATAAGTTTGCAGTGAGTAGAGATGTTGTTTTTTATGAGATGAGCAGCTGGTATAAACCAGTAAATGTGATTGATGATGTTGATGCACAAAATGGTAATGCTGCACAGATTCACAACAGCAATCACAAAATATTAGTGGACCTGTAGTGTCCTCTAGTAGTGGTTCACATACTTCGCCATGGAGAGGCAGATTGAGAGCCTTGTATGGCTTTAAGCAAGCACCCAGAGCATGGTCTGACAAGATAGGATAGTATCTTGTCACTATTGGCTTTCAGATTTTGAAGGTAGATTTCTCACTTTATGTGAAAAAAAGAAAGGCATTATGCTGCTTGTCATTTATGTTGATGATTTGATCATCACAGGTGATAGTGATGAAGATATCCTTCATGTGAAAATGCTATTGAAGCAAAAATTTGAGATGAAGGATTTGGGAGAGCTACGTTACTTCTTGGGCATTGAGGTGATTAGATCCACAAGTGGGATATGGCTCTTGCAGAGGCAATATGGATTGGACATGCTTTCCAAATATGGGATGAAAAGTTGTAAGCCTATTTCAATTCCTTTGTAGTAGAATGTGAAGTTGAGCATAGATGCAGGTGAGTTTTTGGAAGACCATACTATGTACAGATGCATAGTAGGAAGTTTGATTTATATGACTATTACTAGGCCAGATTTGACCTAGGCTGTTGGGTTGGTAAGTTAGTTTATGCAGGCTCCAAGGAAACTGCATTTGGATGTGGCTAGACGCATACTGAGGTATGTGAAGTCCACATTGCAGTATGGACTATTTTATCAGACGGGGGTTCAGATATAGTTGCATGGATACATTGATGCTGATTGGGCTGGTAGTATTTCTGATAGATGATCTACAAGTGGATATATGTTCTCTTTTGGGAGTGCTTTAGTCACTTGGAGCAGTAACAAATAGCCTATAGTTGCCTTGTCTAGCACAGACGCTGAGTATAGGGGTGCAGCAATGGCTGCATGTGAGGTGGCTTGGTTGCATAAGTGACTTGATGATATGCATCAGTCTATAGATGAGCCAGTTGTCATTTATTGTGATAACATGAGCAGCATACACTTGGCAAATAACCCAGTCTATCATGCTAGAACAAAGCACATTGAGGTGCATTATCACTATGTGTGGGAGAAGGTTCTAGTAGGTTTTATTGATCTAGTTTATGTCAGCATAGAGGATCAGGTAGCTGACATATTCACAAAGGCATTGGGTGCAGAGAAGCTGCACAAGTTTATAGACCTGCTTAGTGTTGTGCAGGAATTGGGATTGAGCTTGAGGGGGAGTGTAGAGATATCGAGCTCCACTCGTGATATGCCAGGGTGACCGTTATGCATTTATGTCACCAACTTGTTAGCTGCAGATGCGGTTGGTACACCGCCCATGAATAATAGCTAGATGATAGCTATCTTTATGTACTCTAGTTAGTGTCTTAGTTAGTATGCCACCTTAGTTAGCTGAGTTTGGTTTGAGACCTACATATAGGGTTCACCTATTCTTTTGTACTTAGAGTTCTTTTGGCTTTCACAACTAAGAAGAGGAAAACTGTTTTCAGCATCTACCTTTGTGTATATTCCCCCATTGTGTATGTGAGAAAGCTGCAAGTGAGACTCCTTCCTTCTCTCCCACTCTCTTCACAATCTAAGCATCGACCCTTTCATTGGGATTAAAGCAGAGTGGAGGCAAATGGGAATCGAGGTAACATGGGACCTCTAGAATGAATTCCAATGTTTTACAGAATATAGCACTTAGGCGAAAGGAAGAGATCAATGTTGCTGTGCATTACTTGCTCATGCTGCTAAAGTGCTTGGACCATTGTGCCTTGGATATTCCATTCTACACCAGAGTATGGTTCGATCATTGGCCAATTAATGGTTCGATCTTCACCCAAAGTGTGTATGTTGGCTTCCCATTTTTTACGCCGTGGAACTGCATAGAACTTGGGATGGGTTCTGAGATATGGAGGTGCACGCAGGTACTCCTTCAAGAAGATTACATCAAAGAGCTTGGGGCGGTGCCAATCAGGTTGTGGATGCAACTTGCTAATCCAACCTTCACTAATTTGATGCTGACGAAGGTTGGTAGGAAAGTTGTTCAAGGTCCATCCACATCGAGTTTTCATATTAGGATATTTGCTCCAAAATTCCTTGATGTGGTTACTGGGAAGTGGTATCTCATCATAATCATACCCATCATTGGAACTTGGCATGGGAGCACAAATTGAATTATCCAAATCTTGATATTCAAAATCAAATACTGTGTCATATTCTACTGATGGAAGCACAAGTAGTGTTGGAGGTGATGACGGGACAAGGAGAGAATCTGGGGACATGGGGGAGAAATATGGAAGAGTGTTAGTTGCAGAAGGGGGAGCAAAGGGGAAGGGGGGAAGAACTAGGTAAATGGTTTGAGCAACTTGGTAATCCTCAAGGGTAGGATTAGCAAGGGAGGGGAAGAAGCTAGGTGTGAGGGGCCTATAAGTTTGTGACTATTGGGTTAGTTTAAAATGGTGAGAGGCATGAGAAAAGAGACGATGGAGGGAATAGATGTTAGTCGGGGAAGGTTAAGAGAGTGGTAGCCGCAAGGGTAAGTGAGGTTATGATGTTGGCAGAAAGAGTGGTTAGATATGGGAAGTTGGATGTGAGATAGGCCCTGTCATCTTCCGACACTTCTTTTGGCTGGTGCGATGGGATGATCAGCTACATGGGTGGGATGTCGATTATGTCGTGCCTTGCAAATATCAGTGATGGCCTTTGTAGCAATGGCAACAAACTTGCAATAACCCTGAGGGGAGGACTACCCATGAGGAACACACTATTCAAAATTTTGGGACTTTCTCTCCTGGTTTGGACTTTTTTTTGGAGCATATCTTCTCCACTCAACTTCACTTAGTGAGCTCAAAAATTGGGTTTTTTATAGCACTAAATGTGTCACTTATATACAAATATGGCCTTACTAAGCTAAAAAGTCAAGTGGTGACCTCTAATTTAAAAAAAAATGGCTCAGTGAAGCTATCATTCCCAAACTCGTGCATGGTGCCCCCATCCAATAACTATAATAATAATAATAGTAGTCTTCTAACTCTAGTTCAAATTTAACACTATGAAGTGAAAATATGACACCATATGAAAAGAGTTTGTTGAATTCAACATATAACTGGTGTATAGATACACCATTTTTTTGAAAAAAAAGAGTTTGTTGAATTCAATATATAAGTGGTGTATAGATACACCCTTTTTTTGAAAAACAAACCATACAATAAATTATCTTATTAGTGGTGTATAGATACACCATTTGTATGGAAAAAATCATACAAAACATTATCTTATGCATCTGAATCTCATTCAAAGTCATCAGATTCATGTAATGTATTTGCGCTTGATGGGTCAAGTCTTGCCAAATGATGTTTAATATGGACACGGCTTGGATCAGGGATTGTGATACATTTTTCAACATTGTATCCATGCTTCTTTTTAAAAGTTTGTGTCCTCGATTTCCAACAATGAATAATGCTACTGACTTCCACCTCTATTAATCCCTCATTATTTGGAACCCATTCACATTTCTTTTGCAAGCATCCCTCATAGAGTTGTTTTATTGTATATCTTCTCAGGAGATTTTTAAATGGCTTTGGTTCATACCATAAAGCTGTAAATGTTATAGGAGTTCCCTTGTCATCCCTTTCTATCTTAGCAACCTTTGCAACCCAAATTGGGCCACCTTGGTCATCCAACTCTGAACCTGGATCAGATGCCCAAACTGCAACAAATAGACCCTCTTCAATCTCATTAGATGTTATAAACTCTGGTAAGCGTTTGTCTCCCTTCCTGCCACAATATTTTCGAGGTAAAAGGCATTCCTCTGCTTCCTCCATATCTACTAACATATTTATATCCAAAGGAAAACTTGGTGACCTAGCTTGTTCCGGCCAAAAGGATTCATAGTATTCAATGCTCATTAAGTTTTCTTGTGTTTCTAAAGATTGGATAAGTACTTTAGTTGATTTAATTGTCTCCAAATTATTAGTTGATTGCTCAGGATATTTCTGCATCATACTTTGAAGATGTTTAATGAAGGCTTTCAAGCCTTTCATTTCATTTATGTCAAGTGATTTGTTTTTTGCAAGAACAAATCTAGTTTCCTTCAATGGAATTATTCATTGTAATAAAGCATATGACTCACTCCATAAATGATCTCCATCTACTGAGGAGTGCTTCCATTGCATCACTGGAATATTGTTATGCATTTGAAACCGAAAGAAGTGTGGATTTGTGTGTCCTATTAGGGCATCATTTCCTGTTTGTAAATGTGGCTCTATGAATGCTCTCCAATCTACCATCCTCTCTAAGATAGCCACTTCTGATTCTTCCTTGCGAGAACCTCCAATTTTTTTCCCAATTCGAAATAGCATATCCTCCATTGTCAAAACATCCATTGCCTTCAACTCACCAGAGATAACACTGAAGATTTGATCTATGTCTTCATGTGTATGGCCGACAAGAAGAAAGCCAACTTCCACTTCTTCAAGTATTTTCAAACCAACCAGCATAGAGCATAAAGCAAATATATATTTATTCTTGTTCTCTCTCCAACAATTATCAGCTTGTATTCGCAATGTGTTAGGTAAACATCTGTGAGCATCTCTGACCTTTCTTATTGCTTTCATGATTGATGTAACAACCTAGTTACTATCATGGTCATGCAAACTATCAATCCATACATCACAAAAGATTCGGTATCCATGTACTAATACTCCACACAAGTGTGTTTTTAGTCCACGTTTGCCCTCCAATGCCAGTGGGATATGTCTATATCGTGGCAAAGTGGTTGTATTCTAGTCCATGCCATCAATGGTGATGCACATGGACTTATTGACATGTGAAATAGCTTCCTCTCTCCAAGAAGCATACAACTTTCAAGCATCCTGCACATGATGTAAATGGATTGATTGCCATTTAATATATCTTCCTCGCTGCTGCTCACATTTACTATGTTCAATGGCATTTTTTAATTCATCACATGTCTTACATTTTGACATCCTTTGCTTTGATGGTGTCTTGACATGGCAAAAATCTCTACGCCAAATTTTGTACAAGGTTGATCGTGAAATCATGCTCTCGTCTCTGTCTTGTAAAGTTTTATTGACAGTTTCTAGGACAACCTTCTTTGTCATTCCCAAAGGAAGATGTTGTTGGCATTTGACACATCCATCTAGCATTGTTTGTTGAAGATGAGGCTGCGGTAATGCATGGTCTTTGAGAACTTGCTTTAATGTTGCGGTTGCATTTAAAGTGATTCCATGGCATTTAAGCTTGTAGGTATTTCCATGAATTGTATGAACCACTTTTTCTTTCACCTCAACCCAGATGGTCCAGTATGTGCCATGTGATAGTCAAGTTAACCATTGATATCCTCGATTGCAAATGGGTCTCCCATTAACCATGGGTTTCAATCTAGGTTTACAGTGTCTTGTGCTCAAATCTTGATTAGTTCCGTGATGAAGAAAGCATGAAAACTCTTGAAGAAGATAGTTATGTCTATTAGGCGCTATCTTACTCCAAATACCAAGGCGTATGGCTGCACAATCATCTTTCCCAACTTTTCTAATGCAAAGTCTCTTGCAAAAAACTTGCATAAGCATCCTTTCCATATTCTCCTCGGATAGCATTACATGTCTCTTTGGTTTTGGAAGTGATGCCATGATTCTTTGCCTCTTCACACTCACATACTTTCTTTTTGTAAATAGTGTCTTGCGTTTTCTAGTTGTAAGACCATCAAACCTCGAATCTTCATCTTTATAATCAAATGTTGTGTGGGCTTGAGAATTATTTGATACCTTATAATATCTTGCAAATGGAAATCTGGTAGACATGTTCATTGATGTCAATTTGTTGCTAATGCCTCTTAAATTTTGTGGTTGAACTGTTTCTCCTTCATAACTCAAGATTCTCCCATCTATATTCTCTGGCATGCTAGCAACAATATTACGAACAACATGACAAGTCTCAGATTCTCTGCCCCTTTTTCCTTGTGTTCGAGTGGTAACATCATGATCTTTGTCACTAATATCATCAATTTCTGTTATTGCATCACTTATCCCATCGATCTTTGCATGTATTTTTCTTTGTGGTCCCATCTTATTATTCTCAACACAAGACAAGTCTTCTATATCGGTAAGCATGTTTGAGTCACTTGCAACACAAGACAAGTCTTCTATACCAGTGAGCCTGTTCGAGTCACTTGCAACACAGGACAAGTCTTCTATACCAGTGAGCCTGTTCGAGTCACTTGCAACACATGACAAGTCTTCTATACCAGTGAGCCTGTTGGAGTCACTTGCAACACAAGACAAGTCTTCTATACGAGTGAGTATATTTGAGTAACTTGCAACACAAGAAACCTTTTCTACATCAACATCTGTTACTATAATGTCCTCAATACCTGTGAGCATGCCACTATGATACTCTTGATTACTACTATAGCTTCTTATCAATTTGGATCCCATTTGTGTTATAGTCTTTTTCTTCTGATAATATTCTGTTGTGTCTTCCATGACATTGAAGGAAACTATCTTGGGCAAACTTGATTTCAAGAAAGCTAACCCCCATTTACAAGTACTATGAACTTGTAGTTGAGACGTAGTATTATGGACGTCTAAATGTGAAGTACTATCCATTGCATTTTGAATGACACCTGCACTAGTCAACTTAATTATCTCCACTATACAAAGAAAACTCTGAGCATAGCCCTTAAAGTTGCCAATTGCTAAAACTTCTTCGGAGCAAGATAACATCTCTACTTTTTTCCCCTCAAAATAAGTTTTCTTGATATCTTAAAAGTATGTCTTTGGAACAATTTTGTCTTGGTCCCAGAGTGTTCTGTGTGCTTACATATCAAATATGTCACATTGTAAGATATCTCCCAATGTTTCAAAGTCTCCATGTGGATATTTTAAATGTACTTCAGGATTTACAATGTTGGTGATTATCACTACACATCTCCTCTCACCACAACATTGGAAATGACACATATTCATAGGATCAAGACTATGAATTCGTCCAAAAGCCACCACTTCATTCTTCTTATATAACACCACGTCCATACCCTCTGTTAGGGTGAATACCTGTTTTATGTACAAAAATAGATTAGCAACTCAAAATGAACATAATAAATAATCATTGAGCTTATTATTACTTAATAACTTCTATATCAAAACTAGCAGAGAAGGCATTAAACCTAAACCCTACATCCTAAACTTTAAATAATTAATACCAAAACATCTTAACCACTGTAAATCCTAAACTTTAAACATTTAATTCCTAAACCCTAAACCCTAAATCCTAAACTCCTAAACAATAAATACTAAACCTTAAACCCTAAACTCTAAATCCTAAACCCTAAATCTACCTCTTCTAGCATTTGAGTAGAAGACAGCTTCTTTTTAAGTTCCTCTTGAAGAAGATGCACCACCATTTCTCTGCTCTTCAGAAATTAGAAGAGCAATCAACTCCTCAAAATCAGGAAAATTCTCACGGATGGCAGGAATTGTGCATAATCCTTTCCTAGACCATTCAAGGTCACAGAAACTAAATCATCATCTTCCACTGGCGACCCAATAGAAGCAAGTGCATCTACAATCTTCTTCACCTTCATGTGGTAGTCATTGATGCTCATATTTTCTCTCTACACATTATGCAACTCCTACTTGTGCTGCATTTTCCTGGCTTGCATATTTGTGCTATACATTTTTGTCAAAGTATCCCACACCTCCTTCGGCGTGCTTACGTCCTAAATATGCACAATCATAGAATCTGAAATACTGATAGACAGCCAGTACATAACTTTTTTGGCTCTCTCATGCTAGCCTTTAAATGCCTGCAACTCCTATTGATTGGGAACATTAGGAATAACTGGTTCTTATTCAGCTCCAGTAATGAACTCCCAATAGCCTTTTCCCTTAACGAAATTCGTCATTCTAAACTTCCATGCTTGGAAGTTGTTCTTGTCAAGCTTTTCAGTGACAATCTGTGAAAGAGCATCAGACGCCATTACAGAACACTGCCTAATATTCTGTCACTACAAAAAAACAAAACTTTTGCCTAACAAGGGCAAATCTGCAAAACTAATGAGAGTGATATTTGACCACACAGTCACTTCTTAGTGACGATTATGCATCAACAGGCAATAAGAATGATTTTGTCACTCCCAATATCTCTACGCACAGGCATGCAATGTAATTTCTACGATAACTTTTTACTGACCTGTAGAAAAGTGATCGCACAGCAAAAACAGGGCACTTTCTTGAGTGCCTGCCGAAAACTTTCGCCACCAAAATGGGCCCTGAAATGGCCTCAAATCAAAAAAATAGTTTCACTAAGTGCCTCGCCCTATCCTGTAGCATATGCTACCCTCTCGCCACACTGCAAAGGGCATCCAAATCTAAGACAATGCACTCTTGCAATTTCTGGATGTGCTACCTACAGAGATTTACTCCCAAACTCGAAAAAAAAGGAAAGCAACAATGATCCTCTTACTAGGACACCGCAAACTTGGTTTGCTTTCTTGAGCTCCTTACCACGAACCGAGCTCTGATACCATGTGAAGAGAGTGGGAGAGAAGGAAGGAGTCTCACATGCAGCTTTCTCACATACACAATGGGGGAATATACACAAAGGTGGAGGCTGAAAACAGTATTCCTCTTCTTAGTTGTGAAAGCCAAAAGAACTCTGAGTACAAAAGAATAGGGTCTCAAATCAAACTCAGCTAACTAAGGTGGCATACTAACTGAGCCACTAACTAGAGTACATAAAGATAGCTATCATCCAACTATTATTCATGGGTGGTATACCAACCGCATCTGCAGCTAACAAGTCGGTGACATAAATGAACAATGGTCACCCTGGCATATCACGAGTGGTGGAGCTCGATATCTCAACACAGATTACAAGCTGATTCTATCAAAGAGTGATCTTCTTGGAAGCACGCCACATATTTTCTTATTCAAGCAAATGGTGGATATAGGCTACCTAGAAACTGTGCAAAAAATGTATGGTGCCAAGGCTTTACGGCTGGATCGACTGGCATGACACAAGTTCCACAACCACTGGAGTAGAAGCATGGCAACCCAAGTACGTGCTCGCAATCAACCATAACCTGAGGATGGGTAATAAAATGGATCCACGAGTATGTTGACTCTATGCCAACATGGACTTAGTAGAACAGAATGTGCATGTAGAGTAGCGGCAAAGCTGCACTTGTACTTGCATAAGGCTAGAAATAATCCCTCTTAGAAATCCAATTTGCATGTTCTACATGCAAGTTCTCCATACAACTCCTACATGCAAGTTCTACATACGACTTCTATATGCGAGTTCTACATGTAGAAAGAGAATGTGTTACAACTTCTATATGCGAGTTTTACATGTAGAAAGAGAATGTGTTACAACTTCTATATGCGAGTTCTACATGTAGAAAGAGAATGTGTTACAACTTCTACATACGACTTCTACATGTAGAGAGAGAATATGTTACATTTCCTACATGCATAGAGAGAAGCTCTCCAACTTGTATAAATACACCATAATGGAATGAAGCCCACACTCTTTGGGGCATTGTGTTGAGTTCTACTTTGGTATTCCAAGCAATTGTTTCAAGTGTCCATGCTTCCTTACACTCCACGTCCAAAAGCATGTCCTAACCTTGCAACTTCTCCTCCCCTCTCCTCCAACCTTGCAAACCAACCTCTCCCTCTCCTCCTCCCTCCTCCTCCTCCCTTCTCCTCCTCCCTCTTCCTCCTCCTCCTCCTTCCTCTTCCTCCCTCCTCCTCCTCCTCCTCCTCCCTCCTCTCTCTTCTTTCCCCCATGTTCTTACACCTTCTTCCTCTCCCACTCTTATGTTCCCCCTAAACCCTTAATTCCTCAACCCTTAAACTCCATGATCTACGAGGGAGATGAGTTCTCCACCATGTACTCTACTCTAAACCTTGGAACTCCTTCTAACCCTGGAACCTCTTCTAAACTCTGGAATCTCCTTCTAACCCTGGAACCTCCTTCTAAACTTTGAAACCTCTTCTAAACTCTGGAACCTCTTCTAAACCCTGGAACCTCCTCCTAACCCTTAAACTCCTCCTAAACCCTACAACCCTCAATAAAGGTGAAAGCCTTCATTACCTCAACCATGATGATACATGTTTCTTTTACACATGCATGCACTATGTTTGCTTACCACACTTAAGCCTACGTCTCTCATTGAAACATGACTCGAGGTCCTAAGCTACATGTATACTACAAACAACAACCCCAATATATCTGTAGGTGACAAAAGCCTCGGAACCCTGCATAATACTGAGAAGACCCTGCTCTTCCTACGAAAGTGTTGAGAGTTCATGCTCAACATCATGTGATCATGTGTGCATAGCACCATCACATGATCATATGTGCATAAGCCCAAGCTGCAAGGCCATCGTCATCGACACAACCAACTACAACAGCGGCTCATATTGCGACGGCCTCATAACCCAACTCCAAAGTTACTTCGAATGCTGTAGTTCTTCCATGCCTCACCAGCCAACTAGCTCCTTTGCAATGGACCGCCAAGCTCTCCAATACGCCTTGCATCCACCAACTCGATGATCGGCCAGCCACTAGACTAGCCTCACCAGTGCCTACGAGCTTCTCTACAAGGTGAGCAAAGGCTATGTCTCCATCAAAGAGACTCGGCTCATTCGTAATGCTCCAAATGGAGCCCACGCACAACGAATAGCACTATAGCACATGGGCTACACATCAAGCCTAAGGCCTTGGCTTGCCTCTTGCAACCAGCTACTCCCTAAAGCAAAGAAGTTGCGCCTCTACTACAGACGGCTCTCCAAGGTGCCATCTACACAACGGCATTTGCACGAGCTCCAGCAATGCAACGCTTGGCCTCCCATCGATGGATCTCCTGAGCCAGCCGCAACAACGCTCCAATGCTCATAGCTAAGCTTCTGCCAGCCCGTTCTCCACGGCTCCTCCAACAGCCGACTACGAGCATAGATGCCGGTTTGCAATAGAGAAAGCAACAATGGCTGCAGCCACAAGCCTGAGGCCCCTGCATCTTCAACGCCAGTAATCTTCAGTGACGAAATCATCCCACAGACCAACGGAGAAGAAGACAAAATCTTTGAGATTCTGTCAGAATCTTCACAAGATTTTGGCTTCCTAGAAAGCGACACGTGGTAGGATAAGATAGCACCTAGGCTAGATCTACAGTCTGCCATGTGGCAACCTTATCTCCAAGTGCCACGTCATTTGCCACAGTGGTAGCCATGTCATCACTACCACATCACCCCTGCTAGCTCAGTAGGCCACATCATCAACCACATCACCTGTGCCATGTCAGCACAAACACATCATCTGCCACATCATCTGGCCACATCAGTAATCCATGTCACCTATGCCACGTTAGCATACCCACGTCACCACTGCCATGTCATCAAGACATGTCATCTACCACGTCATCTAGCCACATCAACAATCCACATCACCTGTGCCACATCAGCATATCCACGTTGCCACATCATCAGGACACATCATCTTGCCACATCATCAAGACACATCATCTTACCACATCATCAGTGCCATGCCATGTCATCAGTGCCATGTCATCATTACCACATCATCTATTGACATCATCAGTAATGCCACCTCAGTTGTCCAGTCAAACAACACTGACCTCTGCAAGCACTCACAGTGCTCCACAGTCACTTCATGTGACCACTTTTGCCACCTCAACACAGGGCTCCACTGGCATAGTGCCACATCATCACTGCATGTGACCCATAGTGACACATCATCATTGAGCACATTTGCACTCCTTTTGCCCCTCCACCTAGATCAAGTCATATCTCTTGATCCAAGAAGAATTTGAGGGTGCTCCAAAAAGGAAAGTCGCTCGTTTTTTTGTGCTCTATGCGCTCGTCACATCATGCACACATTTCAGCGCAAGTTACACTCACATTTTATCCTCACCGACAAAACCACTTCCTTCATGCACATTTGCCTCTACATCGATGCATCTGACCCAGCACTTAAAAAGAACAAAAGAAAAGAAATTATTTGCTATTCTTTCATCGATCGACGGTTGGTATAGAGTAGACTAGATCGCCATAGAGGGGACACTTTGAATTTCCCCAAGTTGCCAATCTAAGCCATGCCCTGAATTCCCGACTAGTACCTACTCGAAGTCAGTCCATACGCTTACATACAGTTTCACATCATTACATTACCTAAAACCTTACATTCATCAGTTCAATGAGTAGACTTCAGAGTTCAGAGGCATTGCAGATTGTTTCAGTGAGCAGATAGCATTTGATTTCACACACACATGCCACCATTATAAAGCCTACTCAGCTATCTCACGGCATCGTGCATATTATTTCAGCCTTGTAAAAGGTCTTGGCTATTCCCGGCATCATTGCCACAAGCCTTGTAATACAAATCAGATTTTATATATTGCAGCTCTATCTTCACCAATGGTACAGAGATTTCACTTGGCATAGTCAGTGTATTTGCAGTTGATTCATACAGAGACCTTCATGACACTCTTCAGTACATTTCTTGCACCATGTCGACTAGCAACCTCAATCTAGAGGCATCTGCTAAGTTAGACAACTCCAATTATGGTACATGGAAATATCGAATGGAGACCGGGAATTATGCAACCTTCCACCAGGAAAGAAGGCCATAGCAAACAAATGGGTATACAAAGTGAAGTATAATCCAGATGGTAGTATTCAAAGATACAAAGCCAGATTAGTTGCAGAAGGATTTGCACAATAGTATGGTCAAGACTATGATGAGACTTATGCTCCAGTAGCAAAAATGGATTCCATATGGTTCTTGATATCACTAGAGACACTCAGCAAATGGAATGTGTATCAACTTTATGTTAAGAATGCATTTCTCAATGGTTATTTAGATGAGGAAGTCTACATGCAACAACCAGCAGGTTATGTTGAACCAGGAAAGGAGAATAAGGTTTGCCATCTCAAGAAAAGTCTCTATGACTTAAAACAAGCACCCAGAAGTTGGGACAATAGAATCGATAGGTATTTTGCTGCTCTGGGATACATGAAATCCAATGCAGATCATAATCTCTACTACAAAGTGTGAAGATAGTGGGAGAGAGGGAAGGAGTCTCACTTGCGGCTTTCTCACATACACAATGGGGGAATACACACAAAGGTGGAGGCTGAAAATAGTTTTCCTCTTCTTAGTTGTGAAAGCCAAAAGAACTCTCGTACAAAAAAATAGAAGAACCCTATATGTCGGTCTCAACCAAAATGAGCTATCTAAGGTGGAATACTAACTGAGCCATGAACTAGAGTACATAAGGATAGCTGTCATCCAGCTATTATTCATGGGCAGTGTACCAACCGCATCTGTAGCTAACAAGTCGGTGATATAAATGCACAACGGTCACCCTAGCATATCACGAGTGGAGCTCAATATCTCAACACTCCCCCTTGAGCTCAATCCCAATTCTTGCACACCAAGCAGGTCTCTGAACTTGCGCAGCTTCTCTGTGCCCAATGCCTTCGTGAATATGTCAGCTACCTGATCCTCTATGCTGACATAGACTAGATCAATAAGTCCTAGTAAAACCTTCTCCCGCACATAGTGATAATGCACCTCAATGTGCTTTGTTCTAGCATGATAGACTGGGTTATTTTCCAAGTGTATACTGCTCATGTTGTCACAATAAATGACAACTAGCCCATCTGTAGATTGATGCATATCATAAAGTAGCTTATGCAACAAAGCTACCTCACATGCAGCCATTGTTGCACCCCTGTACTCAGCCTCTCTGCTCGACAAGGCAATTGTAGGTTGTTTCTTGCTGTTCCAAGTGACTGCAGCACTCCCAAAAGAGAACACATATCCACTAGTAGATCGTCTTGTTGAGAGTTCATGCTCAACATCATGTGATCATGTGTGCATAGCACCATCACGTGATCATATGTGCATAGCACTAACCTTATAGAGTGCTATAAAGGAAAGGGTTAGATCCCCTAACCCTAACCCTAAAAGGGTTTGTATATATTCTATTTTTTCAACTAATTCTAGTGTACAGTTAGTCATTTGTGGTGTGCTCTCTAGCTGTGCCCTCTCTCCTCATCTCCACTCTTCTCCTCTCCCCTCTTCATATTTTGTCATGGTATCAGAGCTTGGTTCTGCCTTCCGTTGAGGCGCCATCCTTCTTGTGAGAGTGATTGAGAGATTGAGAGATTGAGAGAGATTGAGTGTTCCATTCTCTTCCGTTGAGAGAAAATTCCGTCCATCGGAAGAAGATTTCCGTCATTTGTTCTTGAGAGATTTCCGTCATTGAGAGAGTAAGAGAGATCCATTTCATGAAAGATTCATTGAGCGTAAGAGAGTCCCTTGAGTAGTTTCTTTGTGAGGATCCATGTGAGGAGAGATTTGAAAGGTTTGAGAGAGAGAGATCTATAGGGAGCGACGCCACGAGCTGCATGAGCAGCAAATCTGAAGCAGCACCTACGACTCTCTACAGTCAGACTGCACGATTGCGGATACGCCTCAATAGCATGGTCAGCCAGTCACTCCAAGCTCCCTAGCCTTCCATCGAAAGAAACGTACTTCAAGTGCCTTCATCAACAAAGTCACTCTAGAGAGCAGCAACTCCCCAATGACAAAGGACGACCTCCTGCAAAGACCGCTCTAACAAAAAGGTGGCTACACAACTGGCTCCTACGACCCGGGAAGGATTAGCCGAGCTCCATCGACGCCCATGCTTCATCTCATAGCAAAGGCACCTCAGCCAAATCTTCCAACGGCCTTCTCCATCAAAGTGGCGCTCCAACTTACGGCCAAATAGCCTCTGCATAGTATCAAGCCTTCCGCTCCCACAACCGACAGCCCTCCTGCATGGAAATCGCGAGCGAGGCTCCTCAGATTTCCCATGGAGGATATTTACGGGGTCTTGCTGACAAATAGCAGCGTTGAGAGCGATTCGAACTCCAGTGGCGAGATCAGAAGCGAGGCGCCATAGCCAGGGAGCTCAGCTGCTGGAGAAAGCCGACGCGCCGTGATAGCCATAGGGAGCCGACGAGGGCGTGGGGCGAGCTGCGTTGGGCGAGGGACGAGAGGCGAGGAAAAGAGAGTGCCAGAGAAGAGCCTTTATCGCAACGTCTACGCGGACCAGCTGCTCCAACTCCTCAACGAAGCCACAGGCCTCCAACGCTCACGCGACGGAATCACGGACGGAATCGGCATCTCCGACAGAATCTCCGAAAGATTCCGATTGTCCTCCTTGTGACACGTGGCCCTTATCCATCTGCCACGTCATCAGCCAATCCTATCTACCACGTCATCACCGACAGCCACGTCAGCACCGACTGCCACGTCATCACCGACTGCCACGTCAGCACCGACTGCCACGTCAGCACCGACTGACACGTCATCAGTGACACGTCATCAGGCCACGTCATCTGCCACGTCATTTGGCCACGTCATCTGTGCCACATCATCTGCCACATCACTTGTGCCACGTCATCAGGCCACGTCATCTGCCACGTCACTTGTGCCACGTCATCAGGCCACGTCATCTGCCACGTCACTTGTGCCACGTCATCAGGCCACGTCATCTGCCACGTCATCTGGCCACGTCATCTGTGCCACGTCATCTGTGCCACGTCATCAGTGACACCTCAGCACTGCCACCTCAGCACAGAGCTTCACTGGCACACCTCTTGCTAAGCACAGTGCCACATCATCACTGCATGTGACTCACAGTGACACATCATCATTGAGCACCATTTGCACTCCTTTTGCCCCTCCACCTAGATCAAGTCATATCTCTTGATCCAGGAAGAATTTGAGGGTGCTCCAAAAAGGAAAGTCGCTCGATTTTTTGTGCTCTACGCGCTCGTTACATCATGCGCACATTTCGGCGCAAGTTACACTCACATTTAATCCTCGCCGACAAAACCACTTCCTTCACGCACATTTGCCTCTACATCGACGCATCTGACCCAGCACTTAAAAAGAACAAAGGAAAAGGAATTATTTGCTGCTCTTTCATCGATCGACGGTTGGTTTAGATCTAGATCAGAGTAGACTAGATCGCCATAGAGGGGACGCTTTGAATTCCCCAAGTTGCCAATCTAAGCCATGCCCGAAATTCCCGACTAGTACCTACTCGGAGTCAGTTCATACGCTCACATCCGATTTCACATCATTGCATTACCTGAAACCTTACGTTCATCAGTTCAGTGAGCAGACTTCAGAGTTCAGAGGCATTGCAGATTGATTCAGTGGGCAGATAGCACTTGATTTCACACACACATGCCACCATTGTAAAGCCTACTTGGCTATCTCACGGCATAGTGCACATCATTTTCAGCCTTGTAAAGCCTCTTGGCTATTCCCGGCATCATTGCCACAAGCCTTGTAACACAGGTCAGATCTTATTTACTGCAGTTCTATCTTCACCGACGGTACAGAGATTTCACTTGGCATCTTCAGTGTATTTGCAGTTGATTCATACAGAGTTTTCCAGGACACTTTTTGAGTACATTGTTTGCACCATGTCGACTAGCAACCTCAATTTGGAGGCATCTGCTAAGTTAGACAACTCCAATTACGGTACATGGAAATACCGAATGGAGACCATTCTTGTGCTTCAAGACAAATGGGAGTATGTTGATGGATCCATACCTAGACCATTGGCCGATCCAGCCACCAGTAGCTCTACTCCATCTGTTGTCACAGCACCAGCAACGGGATCTACATCGAGATCTACATCTACACAAACAGTTTCCGCATCAGTAGCAGATCCTGCCATTGCCCGAGCTCAAGCAGAATGGGATAAGAAAGACAAGTATGCCTATCACCTGATCAAGCAGAATGTGCAAGATGTCATGCTAGGATAGCTCAACACAGTCAAGACATCAAAAGAAGCATGGGATATGTTCGCAGCTCTTTACGAGTCCAAGAACACATCCAAGATTCTCACCTTGAGAAACCAGATCAACCAGAGTTTCCGCAATAGCAATGAAACCGGTCATGCTTATGTACTCCGCATCAAAGACTACAACAATCAACTTGCAGCAGCAGGAGAGACTATGAATCCCGCAGAAATGGTTCAAGTAATCCTGAATGGACTAGGAGAAGGATATGAGAATCTGGTCCAGAGTATTGCCATCCAACGGCAAATTCCAACACTTGAAGAACTTCAGTCAGTTCTACTTGGTGAAGAACTCAGGACTCAGGCCATTCAAGCACGTAAAGGTCATTCTAATGATCAGGCATTCACCGCTTCAGACAGAAGCAGAGGCAAAGGCAGAAACAGAGGTAGATCATATCAGAAAAGTGGTCAAAATCAAAGTCAGCATCAGCATCAGCAGCATCCTCAGCAACATCAAAATCAGCAAAGAGGAAATCATTCCAACCGAGGAAGATTCCAAGGACGAGGGAATGCATCCACCAATGTGTCAAACATTCAATGCAACTATTGTCACAAGTTTGGACACTATGAAAGAGATTGCCGCAAGAAGCAGTATGACCAAGGCGGTCAATCCAGCAGTAATCGAGGGAATTCCCGAGGAAGAGGAAATCATCGTGGTGGACATTCTAGTCACAGTCATTTTGCAAATGAACATGGCAATATGTTTCTTGCAAGTGAGGAATTGCATCAGACTGATATAATGCACCTAGACACTGATTTCAATCCCAAAGAAGATTTCAGTTATCAAGTCGACCAAGTGGAACAGGATCCTTGGTACATCGACAGCGGTGCATCATCTCATATGACAAATCATCAGGAATGGTTCACAGAAATGAAGCCATTAGAAGGTCAAAAGAATGTCATCTATACAGCAGACAATACACCGAATCCGGTTCAAGGGACAGGTGTTATCCCTATGAACAATTTCACTGGTACAAAAGGATTAGTCAAAGATGTGCTCTATGTTCCGAAGCTCAGTAAGAACCTTTTGTCAGTAGGTCAAATGACGGAACACAACTACAAAGTCATCTTCGACGGTGATGAATGCACTATCAGAGACAAATCCAAAAGAGGTCAGCTAGTAGCAAAAGGTGTCAAGGAAGGACGCTTGTACAGGATGCTAGCTACAGTACCAGATAAACATGCCATGTCAGCTCAAATGCAACAGATGCCACTATCTGCAAAATGGCACAAGAGATATGGTCATGTCAACTTCAAGTACTTGTTAGATCTAAGGAATCAAAATATGGCAATTGGGATTCCGAAGCTACAGTTTCTTGGAAAGGTTTGTGAAGCATGCTGCTTCGGCAAACAAAAGCGAACCAACTTTGTCAGAAGTACCTCTCGTGCACGAGGTATTCTTGATTTAATTCATACAGATGTATGGGGTTATGCCCAGACCCGCAGCATCAATGGTTCACTTTATTACTTGACCTTCATCGACGACTACAGCAGATATTGTTGGGTCTACTTTCTGAAAGAGAAATCTGAAGTGTTTGCCAGATTTCAAGAATTCAAAGCCATGGTAGAAAACCAAACAGGCAGAAAGATCAAGGTCATGAGATCAGATAGAGGAGGTGAATACATGTCTTCAGCCTTCATGAACTTTTGCAAAACTCACGGCATTCGAAGACAATTCACATGTGCAGATACTCCTCAGCAAAATGCAATAGCTGAAAGGAAGAATGGGACTTTAGCAGACAGTGCTAGAGCAATGCTTAGTGAAAAGCATCTTCCGAATCAGTATTGGGCAGAAGCAATAGCTACAGCTAACTACTTGCTTAATCGGCTTCCTACCGAACCGATACAAGGTATGACTCCTTATGAAGCATTCACTGGACACAAGCCACGCATTGGGCATCTCTGCATATTTGGTTGCATAGCATATGCCCACATACATGATGATCATCGCAGGAAATTGGATGCGAAGTCACGCAAATGCATCATGGTTGGCTACAGTGAAGAAAGTAAAGCATACAAATTGTATGATCCCATCAACCGCAAAGTCATCATCTCCAGAGATGTAATCTTCGATGAGGAATCAGAATGGAAAACCTCACCTACACAGGAGATAGAAGCATCGACTTCACAGTCATCTACAGAACAGGTTGATGAAGAAGAGCAAGAATTCCCAGCAACACCCCAATCAGCGTCATAGCAGCTCAGACGGTCTACTAGGGAAAGCAGACCACCAGCCAGATTGACATATGCTCAGAAAGGCAAAGCAATTCAGGTGGAAACCACCAACTATGCTCTTATGACTACCATCATGGCTACAGAAGAGCCAGTGTACTTCGAAGACGCAGTAGATAAGCCAGAATGGCAAACTGCAATGAATGAAGAAATGGATGCTTTGTATAAAAACAACACTTGGGAATTATGCGACCTTCCACCAGGAAAGAAGGCCATAGCCAACAAATGGGTATACAAAGTGAAGTACAATCCAGATGGCAGTATTCAGAGATACAAAGCCAGATTAGTTGCAAAAGGATTTGCACAACAATATGGCCAAGATTATGATGAGACTTATGCTCCAGTAGCAAAGATGGATTCCATACGGTTCTTGATATCACTAGCGACACTCAGTCAATGGAATGTGTATCAGCTCGATGTCAAGAATGCATTTCTCAATGGTTATCTAGACGAGGATGTCTACATGCAACAACCAGCAGGTTATGTTGAACCAGGAAAAGAGAACAAGGTTTGCCATCTCAAGAAAAGTCTCTATGGCTTAAAGCAAGCACCCAGAAGTTGGTACAGCAGGATTGACACGTATTTTGCTGATCTGGGATACATGAAGTCCAATGCAGATCATACTCTCTACTACAAAGTTCAAGGGGAAGATATTACTATTGCACTTTTGTACGTAGATGATCTGATTGTGACAGGAAGCAAGGATAGCTTCATCAGAAAGCTAAAACAAGACTTATCTGCAGAGTTCGACATGAAAGATCTTGGACTTATGCACTATTGTCTTGGAATTGAGTTCTGGAGAGATTCAGATAGCACATTCATGAGTCAGCTCAAATATGTTGACAGTCTCCTGAAGAAGTTTCATATGGCAGATTGCAAGATTGCAGCCACTCCCATGGAACAGAGTTTGAAACTTACTAAAGATTCAGAAAAGCCTACAGTCAATGACAGATACTACAGGCAACTCATTGGATCTCTTATATATCTGACAATCACACGGCCAGATATTTGTTATGCAGTAAGCTCACTAGCACAATTTATGGCAAATCCAAAACAGTCTCACTGGAATGCAGCCAAAAGAGTCTTGAGATACATCAGAGGTACAAGACAATTTGGGATAGAATACAGAGGAAGTCATCCACGGTTGCATGGATACTGTGACAGTGACTATGCTGGAGATCATGAGACCAGGAGATCGACACAGGGATATGCATTTTTCCTTGGTCAAGGTGCTATATCATGGTTGTCAAACAAACAGCCAACTGTTTCTTTGTCTTCGACTGAAGCAGAATATAGGGCACTCACTACAAGTGCATGTGAGGCTATATGGCTCAGAAGACTATTGTCAGAAACAGATTACTTTGATGAGTCAAAGCCAACAACAATATACTGTGATAATCAATCGGCTCAAGCATTGGCCAAAAATCCAGTATATCACTCCAGAACAAAGCACATTGATGTCAGAGAGCACTTCATCAGAGAAAGAGTGTTACTTGGTGACATCACACTGCAGCATTGTGATAGCAAAGAAAATGTTGCAGACATCTTTACCAAACCACTCGGTAAAGAGCTATTCGAGAAACACCGACTAGCTCTTGGTTTGATGCAGAGCAAGGACATTCCCATTAAAGGGGTGTGATGGAATGTAATGCTCAGTCCTTCTTCGATTCCCCAGAATCATCATCTTGAGGGAAGGCCTACTTCATGATGTTGATCTTGAGGGAAGGTGTTGAGAGTTCATGCTCAACATCATTTGATCATGTGTGCATAGCACCATCACGTGATCATATGTGCATAGCACTAACCTTATAGAGTGCTATAAAGGAAAGGGTTAGATCCCCTAACCCTAACCCTAAAAGGGTTTGTATATATTCTATTTTTTCAACTAATTCTAGTGTGCAGTTAGTCATTTGTGGTGTGCTCTCTAGCTGTGCCCTCTCTCCTCATCTCCACTCTTCTCCTCTCCCCTCTTCATATTTTGTCACGTCTATCAGAAATACTACCAGCCCAATCAGCATCAGTGTATCCATGCAACTGTATCTGAACCCCAGCCTCATAAAATAGTCCATACTACAATGTGGACTTCACATACCTGAGTATGCGTCTAGCCGCATCCAAATGTGGTTTCCTTGGAGCCTGCATAAATTGACTTACCAATCCAATAGCATAGCTCAAATCTGGCCTGGTAATAGTCATATAAATCAGACTTCCTACTATGCGTCTGTACATAGTAGGGTCTTCCAGAAGCTCACCTGCATCTGCGCTCAGCTTCACATTCTGCTCCAAAGGAACTGAAATAGGCTTACAGCCTGTCATCCCATTAGCCGCATCCAAATGTGGTTTCCTTGGAGCCTACATAAATTGACTTACCAATCCAATAGCATAGCTCAAATCTGGCCTGGTAATAGTCATATAAATCAGACTTCCTACTATGCGTCTGTACATAGTAGGGTCTTCCAGAAGCTCACCTGCATCTGCGCTTAGCTTCACATTCTGCTCCAAAGGAACTGAAATAGGCTTACAGCCTGTCATCCCATATTTGGACAGCATGTCCAATCCATACTGCCTCTGCAAGAGCCGTATCCCACTTGGTGATCTAATCACCTCAATGCCCAAGAAATAACGTAGCTCTTCCAAATCCTTCATCTCAAACTTCTACTTCAATAGCATTTTCACATGAAGGATATCTTCATCACTATCACCTGTGATGATCAAATCAACATAAATGACAAGCAACATAATACCTTTCTCTGTTTTTCTCACATAAAGTGAGAAATCTGCCTTGGAAATCTGAAAGCCAAGAGTGACAAGATACTGTCCTATCTTGTCAGACCATGCTCTAGGTGCTTTCTTCAAGCCATACAAGGCTTTCTTCAACCTGCAAACAAACAAACTGAGGATGAACAACATGAACATAACCTGGTGGCTACTCCATAAAGACCTCTTCTTACAAATCACCATGGAAGAAGGCATTCTTTACATCCATCTGATGTAAAGACCATCCCTTTGATGCAGCCATAGGAATGACTGCTCTTACAGTTGCCATCCTTGCAACCAGACTGAATGTTTCTTCATAATCATCCCCATATGTTTGTGCATACCCCTTGACAACTAATCTTGCCTTGTATCTGTTCACAGAACCATCTGCATTGTGCTTCACCTTATAAACCCACTTATAGCCAATTGCATTCTTGTCTTTAGGCAAAGGCACCAATTCCCATGTAGCATTTGCTTCCAAGGCATCCATTTCTTCATCCATGGCTTTCTCCCATTTTTATTTTCCCATGGCTTGCTCAAAAGAAGTGGGTTCTGGTTCCTGTATCACTTTGACCATATAGGCATAGCGAATGGCTGTAAATCCATCATATTTCAGCCTAGCAGGATACCTAGATCTAGTAGACCTGTGCAAAATAGGCTCACTTCGAGGTGCTCTCAAAATATCCCTGGTCTTCCTTACTCCAGGTGTAACAACAGAAGGAATACCCAACTCATCATCAATGCTCTGTTCTAAGCCACTGGATTCACCATCCACATAAGAGTGACCTGCATTCACATCAAACATGGGCTGATCTACCTTCTCTTTTTCTTTTCGTGATACCTCCATACCACTATCTACATTGCTTTCAGGAGATTCTCTTGATCTCAATCTACCTCTCCATGGCAAAGTATGTGAACCACTGCTAGAGGACACTGCAGGTCCACTAATATTTTTTGATTGCTGCTGTCAATTCTGTGCAGCATTACCATTTTATGCATCTACATCATCAATCACATTTACTGGTTTATACCAGCTGCTCATCTCAAAAAAAAAAAACATCTTTGCTCACTGTAAACTTACGAGTAGAAGGGTTATAGCATCTATACCCTTTCTGCTGTTAGAGAATAACAAATAAAGATGCATTTCTTAGCTTTTGGATCCAACTTGGCACATGAACATAGGCAATGCAACCAAAAATTTTCAAATGAGAAATATCTGGTTTCCTACCAATATACATCTCCTTTGGTGTCATGCCATGTATTGCTGCGGTGGGAGTCCTGTTCATTATG
Source organism: Dipteris shenzhenensis (assembly GCF_047967505.1). Classification (NCBI taxonomy): domain Eukaryota; kingdom Viridiplantae; phylum Streptophyta; class Polypodiopsida; order Gleicheniales; family Dipteridaceae; genus Dipteris; species Dipteris shenzhenensis. The sequence goes on along the minus strand of NC_141607.1, from coordinate 53,505,412 downwards.
TAAACTACTGTAGCAACTGCTTCAGCCCAATAATAATCTGGTAGGTCTTTTTCATTTAGCATGGCCCGAGGTACCTCTCCAATATGCCTATTTTTCCTTTCTGCAAGTCCATTTTGCTGTGGGGTATGATTACATGAATATTGCTGCTTTATGCCATGCTCCTGCAGGAATCTTGCAATCTCATTTGAGAGGTACTCTCCCCCTCCATTTGACCTTAGGCATTTTTTTTGCAGGCCTATTTCTTTTTTAGCCATAGCTTTAAAAGCTTTGAAATTCCCAAACAGTTCACTTTTCTTTTTCATAAAGTACACCCAAACTTTTCTGCTGTAGTCATTAATAAATGTGACAAAATAATGATAGCCTCCAATAGATGTAGCTTTAGTAGTCCACACATCAGAGTGGATTAATTCCAATGGCTTCTTACTCTCTTGAACATGTCTAGGAATCGGTTTTCTAGCCTGTTTTCCAAATTGACAGGCTTCACATAACTTATGCATTTATGCAACCTTGAATTTTGGCAATCCTACAACAATATTTTGGGTCTGCATTGATATAAGTCACTGTACATTAACATGACCAATGCGTTTATGCCAGATATCAATATCTGCAATGACACCGGTCCCATGTGCAAACATTGATGCACTCAATTCAGGCATGTCCGTATCCAATGTAAACATCCTGCCCTTCTTCTTTCCTTTTGCTATCAAGCGACTGTTATTTTTCATATCCTCAACAAAGCATCCATGAGGATTAAATCTGACTTGCAAGCCCTGCTCAACCATTTGACCAAGAGAAACCAGGTTCTTGGTGATATTTGGGACATGAAATACATCAGACAGGTATTAGTTTTTCCCATCCTGCATAGACAAAGGAATTTTACCAATCTGCACAATAGGATGTGCAGTATCATCACCAATCTCCACAAATCCTGGTCTTTCCATTTCCTTGCATCCTGCATCCATTCTGCATGACCTGTCATGTGGTTTGATGCACCTGAGTCAACATACCACACATCATTGCTTTCTTTTGCACTTGTCACAGAATTGGTCATGTGCTACACCATAAATAGATGCTCATTTCTGTCATCACCTTGTCTAGTAGAAGATGCATAATTCCCTTTCTGCAATTTTCCATTCATGATGTCATTCTGCTTTTTATAGCAGTCTTTAGCCATATGACCCATTTTACCACAGTAGTAGCATTCAACATTGTTGTTTGCATTTTGGCCTCTCTACCATCCACCACGACCTCTTTGGCTCCCCCTGCCTCTAGAGTTACCATGTCCTCCTCCATAGGATTGGTTTTCTTGAGTTTGCTGCATATTTTGATTTCTACCACGGCCTCCACATCGACCTCCTCTACCTCTGCCTCTACCTCTTCCAGCATTTGAGTAGAAGATAGTTTCTTTTGAAGTTCCTCCTGAAGAAGATGCACCACCATTTCTCTGCTCTTCAGAAATTAGAAGAGCAAACAACTCCTCAAAATCAGGAAATTTTTCATGGACGGCAATGGATGTCCCGAACTATGCATAATCCTTTCCTTGACCATTCAAGGTCACAGAAACTAAATCATCATCTTCCACTAGCGACCCAATGGAAGCAAGTGCATCTGCAATTTTCTTCACCTTCATGTGGTAGTCATTGATGCTCATATTTTCTCTCTGCATATTGTGCAACTGCTGCTTGAGCTGCATTTCCCTAGCTTGCGTATTTGTGCTGTACATTTTTGCCAAAGTATCCCATGCCTCCTTTGGCGTACTTGCATCTTGAATATGCACAATCATAGAATCTGAAATAGTGATAGACCGCCAGTACATAACTTTTCTGGCTCTCTCATGCCATCCTTTAAATGCCTGCATTTCCTGTTGATTGGGAACATTAGGAAGAACTGGTTCTTCTTCATTTCCTATAATGAACTCCCAATAGCCTTTTCCCATAAGGAAATTCATCATTCTAAACTTCCATGCTTGGAAGTTGTTCTTGTCAAGCTTTTCAATGACAATCTGTGAAAGAGAATCAGACGCCATTACAGAACACTGCAAAATATTCTGTCACTGCAAAAAACACAGCTTCTGCCTCACAAGGGCAAATCTGCAAAACTGACGAAAGTGGTATTTGACCACACAGTCACTTCCTAGTGATGATTTTGCATGAACAGGCAATAAGGATGATTCTATAACTCCCAATATCTTTGCGCACAGGCATACGATGCAATTTTTGTGGTAACTTTTCATCAACCTGCAGAGCAATGGTTGCATAGTAAAAACAGGGCCTTTTTCTTAGTGCTTGCAGAGAACTTTCGCCTCCAAAACGGGCCTCGAAATGGCCTCGAATCAAAAAAATGAAGTCACCCGAAATGGCCCCGCAGCATATATTTCCCTCTCGCCCCACCGTGAAGGGTGTCTCCTGAGACAACGCACTCTTGCACTTTCCGGTTGTGCTACTTGTAGAGATTTGCTCCCAAACTCGAAAAAGGAAAGCAACACTGGTCCTCTTACTAGGACACCGTGAACTTGGTTTGCTTTCTTGAGATCCTTACCATGAACCAGGCTCTGATACCATGTGAAGATAGTGGGAGAGAGGGAAGGAGTCTCACTTGCGGCTTTCTCACATACACAATGGGGAAATACACACAAAGGTGGAGGCTGAAAATAGTTTTCCTCTTCTTAGTTGTGAAAGCCAAAAGAACTCTCGTACAAAGAAATAGAAGAACCCTATATGTGGGTCTCAACTAAACTCAGCTATCTAAGGTGGCATACTAACTGAGCCACGAACTAGAGTACATAAGGATAGATGTCATCCAGCTATTATTCATGGGTGGTGTACCAACCATATCTGTAGCTAACAAGTCGGTGACATAAATGCACAACGGTCACCCTGGCATATCACGAGTGGAGCTCGATATCTCAACACAAAGTTCAAGGGAAGACATTACTATTGCACTTTTGTACGTAGATGATTTGATTATGACAGGAAGATAGGATAGCTTCATCAGAAAACTGAAACAAGACTTATCTGCAGAGTTTGACATGAAAGATCTTGGACTTATGCACTATTGTCTTGGAATTGAGTTCAAGAGAGATTCAGATAGCACATTCACGAGTCAGCTCAAGTATGTTGACAGTCTCTAGAAGAAGTTTCATATGGGAGATTGCAAGATTGCAGCCACTCCCATGGAACAAAGTTTGAAAATTACTAGAGATTCAGAAAAGCCTACAATCAATGACAGATACTACAGGCAGCTCATCGGATCTCTTATATATCTGACAATCACACGGCCAGATATTTGCTATGCAGTAAGCTCACTAGCACAGTTTTAGGCAAATCCGAAACAGTCTCACTGGAATGCAGCCAAAAGAGTCTTGAGATACATCAGAGGTACAAGAAAGTTTGGGATAGAATACAGAGGAACACAACAAGACAAAGCGCCCACAGACGCACACACAGACCCATTTACTGAACTTAAAAACAAACTTACGAGCGTGTCTATTTGCGCGTCTATTTGCACATCTAGAGACCCACGTCTAACAGTGTGTCTATATCGCAGATAGACGTGCGTATAGACACGCATCTAGACACCTAAATAGACACTCTGCTAAAAAATTTTAAAAACAGACAGATGCATCGTTAAATGCATGTATAGACGCATTTATAAATGGTCTTATAGATGCTTTTATAGACACACAAATAGATGCTCCCCGAATAGACAGATGCGTATATAGATGCATTTATAGACACACTAATAGACACGCTGCATAATATTTTTTTTTTAATTTACAAATGCTGTGTATGTTGTGTATGCTATATAGTTATAGGAATCCCATTTCCACATTGTGTAATTCAATTCTTACAGCCAACCACATTTTAATTACAATTCCAAATAAAACATTACAACTCCAAAACACAATAAAATTGAAAGCTCAAAAAGTGCTTGTATGTACATATAGCATGAAGCTAAGCCACGTCATGTGGCTTCAAGTACAAAAAATAAGAGGAGTGTATATACAAGAGGCAGAAGCCAAGCCAGTGGCTTTAGGTACAAAACAGAGTAGCTAGCACTACTTCTACAACTAATCTATGTTCTCCACGTCCTCGCTCCCTTCAATGCTCCCTTCTGCGCTCCCTTCTGTGCTCCCTTCTCTGCCTCCTTCCTCGTCTTCTTGTGCAGGGACCTGTAAACAAGGGACAACATATATCAATGTATGAAAAATCAAATCTTTACTTATAATATTGACATTATTTAATTACTTTCAAATACCTCGGGGGCCACTCCAGTAGCCTGGATATACTGCTCCTCAATAATCAACCCGTCATGATAGAAGTGCTTCCATGTATCTCCTTTGCAATGGTGGCAGTTGTAGGCTGTCTCCACAGGAGTAGTGTATCTGCCCACGATCTCAAGCTGCAAGATGACACAATTTGCAGAGGGGTTAGTACAAAGAAACAACCTCCTAATTAATTACATAAGCAATATAATTTGAGATCGATACTTACAAATTGGGCCTCCCATGATTCAACACCCCCTGCTCCAAAATGCATGCTTTCATATTGCTTCATTTGGATCCTTCGTGCCTCCACGTGCTGTAGACTGGGGTCCTCCCTCGCTGACTTCATTGCTTTCTTCCACTCACGCTTGTGAGCGGTGTGGGGCGGGCCTCTTGGTGGTTGACCTCCCTCGAGCCTGGCAAGCTCTGCTAGTGCCTGCCTCTTAAGCGAAGATCTTTTATTGCCAAGTATCGTAACAATCTTTGACTTGGCCCATTTATCTGTGAACTGACGATTGGGGGGGTTAGGATACCTAGAGCGAACAGCAGCGAGGGTCTCATCAGCCAACCTCTTTGGATGGTCTTTGTAGTGGATAAAGCAATCTTTGTAATTGTTAGCAATTACAGAGCGCATGAAGGCCATGATGTCCTTCCCCCGTGCATCCATCAAGATGCCTCCTGTCTGAGTGATGTCATAGAAGATCGTACCATCACCCGGAGGCAGTCCAAATCATCTGAATCATCATCGTCCCCACCACCACCCCTCCCAAAGCACTGTGCCATGGATCCCCCACTGCTCTCCCTGCTACTATGCCTGCTATCTGTGTCGAGCTAGTACGTTGGCCACTCATAGCTGCAGACTGCACGGGACTACATGCACCACTCGTAGCTAGAGAACTGAGTCTCAACTACACAGGAGTACGCCGACGGCTCTATAAGACAGAAGGACCTCCTGACGGCATGGGGGAAGGGGCATAAGATGGCATGGGGGAAGGGGCATAAGACGGCATGGGGGAAGGATCATAAGACGGCATGGGAGAAGGGCCTCAACTGTGTAGCTGGCTGGGTTGTGTTGACTCTGCGTGGGTAATCTCAGCTAGTGTGGGGTGGTTTGGAGTCTGTAGTGCCAACTCGTGGGGGGTGTTTAGAGTACCCGTCATGTACCCGTATAACTCCACAGGACTGGGAGGGTGCCCTAAAAGGCTATATAAGTCCCTAAAAATAGACTCCCGAAGATCAGGTGAGCCTGAAGAGCTTCCTGGCCACATGATGAACTGGGAAAAAGAAAAAAAGACGATTACTGATGAGCTGAGAAGAAAGGGGAATGGAAGAAAAGATTATTGTCGGAAAAGATTACTGTTGAAGCACGTCTATAGAGGCATTTGAGAAACACGTCTATTTTTGCGTATAACAGCGCATCTATAGATGCAACTGTCTGTGTCTGTAAACAGGCTAGATGCACCTATAGACACGCTTTGAGACGCGTCTATAGACACGCTTCGACAGACGGACTTTTCAAAAAAGTAGAAAGGGACATGCGCCCGACACAAAAACGCTCAGGGGGGTTACTCATTATATGTAACCCTATCACGTGAGTTCAACAGAAGGATGTTTTTAATATCTAAATTTAACAAAAGTTAATTTACATAAGGGAGTATTTAAAACAATTTTCAAAAAAATTTAGAGATTTGTATAGAAAAAGGGTACATTTTATTAATAAAAAATTTACAGATAAGGGATTTTTGAAATATGCCTTGAACACACGTGATATAGAGGGTTTATACATAGTGACCCCCCTGAGCAAAAACGTAACACTGATACTAAAATCATTTGTTTCTTGGATATGACAAAGGACAAATCCAAAGAGAGCAACTTCCAAAAAAGATCAATCGTAAAGAGACTTACCTTGGATAGAGGTATGGAAGCTTCTTCTCCTTCTTCAAAGTTGCTTCTCTTCCCTGTTGACCCTCTTCTCCTATAAGCCTAGAAGTAAGTGTGGGTGCCTTCCTCTTAAGTGTAAGCTTGGAAGTAAGTGTGAGAGGGAGCTCCATCCATAGAGAGGGAGCTCCATTAGAGAGAGAGAGAGCCCACTACATAGAGAAGAGGAGAGGAGTATGTGAAGATTGTGGGAGAGAAGGAAGGAGTCTCACTTGAGGCTTTCTCAAGTTAGTTTTTTCCAATGACAAATTTTTTTAAATTTTCATACATGTTTGAGCTCATAGAGAATAAAAAAATGAGAGCATACATGTATATCAAGCCTTTGAAGCTCATATATTCATGTCCAAGTTTGAGATGAGAAAAATCAAATAAGAGCATTTACATCAACTGTTTCATCTTGAGCCAAGTCTAAGGCGCCAAGCAAGTCTATCTCCAACTCTATACCGAGTTGATCTCCTATATCATCATCGTACTCGAGCATCGTACGTTCACCTAAAAGTATTTGATCATCTTCTTCAATAAAGCTTAAGTGTGGTGATTGATCTTGATGATTGTTGTCTTCTTCGTCAATATCATGATCTCCATCCTCCTCCCGTGCGTCGATGTCATTATGCGCATCTTCTTCTTGGCTCATATGGTGATCTACATCTTCTTCGCTAGATTCATCAATTGGATCCGGCATTGGTAGTGGCATCTCTATATCCACATCTCGATCTTCAAAAATTTGCTCACTTCGTGGTGCAACTTGGATCACGTACCACCATCTTGGATCAGAACGATCCGGATGAAAAACCACCTATATTGAAGATGGGTGCCAAATGTCGTCAATTATATATATCTAAATGGACTTAAAAAATGAAAGCTTCGACTAATTAAATCATTAGTATGCACCTGCTCACAGTGCTCGGGAAGAACAAAAGTATCACCTTCATCAGTCCAATGTTTGGTGGAGTCTATTGCAAAGAGACCGCTACTATCTTTTCTCATTGTCGCATGGGGACCGTTGTAAGTAGTCCTAAACCATTTTACATCAAGAATGAAAATAGTAAATTGTCTGAAATCACATCCAGATGATAACTCCCGCTCGTGCTCGTTTATTGTCTCTCCATCACGTTCGGCTTTACATAGAGCCAGTTGTAGCCAATCAAGTGACATGTGAGTAGGGAGAAGAGCCAGATCTCGTGGATATGGTTGTGATCGCCTGTACATTACTCTGAATCTCATCCTTGCATTTATTCTTTCTGCTTTGGCCACTTCATATCTCTCAATCCACTTCTGCATCTCAGGGTTATTGAGAATACAAAACTTATTGAATTTCTCCATTTGCTCTTCGCTCATCTTTCTTTCAATCCCTTTTCCTTGGGGAACCTCACCAATGATGCGATCATCATCCTTGTTATGCCAAGCTTGCGGCATATCAGGATTCGTGGATGCAAGAAACTTTGTGATATATACTGATGACTCTCGCACAAGCCATCCCTCTGCCATGCTTGCTTCCGGTCTTGCTCTTTGTCTTACAAACCCCTTTAAAGTTTTCATAAACCGCTCGAGAAAAAACATCCATCGATTATGAACGGTACCTTCTATAGCCACCTCATCAACTATGTGCACAAGCAAGTGGACTTGAGTTGTCATAATGCTTGAGGGAAAGTGCTTCTCAAGCAAGCATACGGCTTCGATGGTTTCCACCCTAGCCTTCTCGATGCTCGATATAGAGATCTCTTTTTGAGATATCCACCTATTTCACATGTCCATGCATATGTAAGATATTTGAGATATCCACCTATTTCACATGTCAATTAAGAAAATACATAATGCGATTTGATAGTAAGCATACCTCACAATACCACAGATCTTGAATATAGCATTTCTAACATCTTCTTGTAAGCACCCTTTTATTGTAATTGGGAGGATGAACTATCAAAGCAACAATGAAGTCATGTCAACAATATAACATAATAATAATTACGCTAACGCATCACTATTATCGGTGTTGAGATATCAAGCTCTACCCCCGATACATCTCCTGGATGACTATCATTTATGTCACCGCCTATGTTAGTTGTACTCGTGGTGTAGTTAGACTACCACGTATGTTTTTGGTTTGGGTTCACATATGAACCACGTATTCTAGGTTTGACATATAGGGTATTTCCCTCTTCTATTGTATGGTTGTTGTTGTGTGCAAAAGTGAAGAAAGGCTTCACCCTCCAACCTTGTGTCCTCTCTCTTTTGTGTGTTGTGAAGAAAGCTGAACTTGAGTCTCCTATATCTCTCCCTCATTCTTTACATGGTATCAGAGCCTTGTTCGAGGTAAGGAGCTCAAGAAAGCAAGCCAAGTTTGTGGTGTCCTGGTAAGAGGACCAGTGTTGCTTTCCTATTTCGAGTCTGGGAGCAAATCTTCGCAGGTAGCACAGCCAGAAGTGCAGGAGTGCACTGTTTCAGATTGAGAGGCCCTTCGCGGTGTGGCGAGAGCGCAGTATATGCTGCGGGCGAGGGGGAAGCCCTCGGTGACTTTATTTTTTTGATTTGAGGCCGTTTCGGGGCCCGTTTTGAAGGCGCAAGTTCTTCGCAGGCACTCAGAAAAAGGCCCTGTTTTTGTTGTGTGACCACCGCGCGGCTAGTCGGTGGAAAGGTGCCACAGAAATTGAATCGTATGCCTGTGTGCAGAGATATTGGGAGTTGCAGATTCATGCCTGTTGCCTGTTGATGCAAAATCGTCACTAGGAAGTGACTGTGTGGTGAAATACCACTTTCGTCAGTGTTGCAGATCTGCCCCTGTGAGGCTTTTCGCAGAAGTTTTGCTAGTTGCCCTTGTGAGGCATATGCTGTGTTTACAGGTTGCTGTTGCAATTCGTGATTTGTAAAATGTCTGAGAATCTGTCTACCATTGTCAGTGAGAAGCTTGACAAGAACAACTTCCAAGCATGGAAGTTCAGGATGACAAACTTCCTTATGGGAAAGGGAGTTTGGGATTACATCAGTGGTGAAACTACAGAACCAGTTTTGGGTGCTGCTCCTACTCCTGCTGAATTGAAGGCCTTTAAAGAATGGCATGAAAAAGCCAGAAAATGCCTGTATTGGCTGTCTGTTAGCATTTCAGATTCTATGATTGTGCATATACAGGATGTAGAGACGCCTAAGGAGGCATGGGACACATTGGTGAAGCTGTATAGCACAAATACCAAAGCACGAAAGATGCAGCTAAAGCAGGAGTTGCACAATGTGCAAAGGAAAAATCTGAATATAAATGAGTATTCCTTGAAGGTGAAAGGCCTTGCAGATTCTCTTGCCTCCATTGGAGCACCTGTTGATGATGAGGACTTAGTGTCCGTGACCTTGAATGGTCTTGGGAAAGATTATGCACAGTTTCGGACATCCATTGGAGTCCGTGAAACATTTCCTGATTTTCAGGAACTTATTGCTCTCTTGCTAAGTGAAGAGCAAAGGAATGGTGGTTCAGCCACCTCAACTTCTCAAGAGACTGCCTTCTACTCGAATACAGGTAGAGGCAGGGGTAGAGGAAGAGGCCGTTTTGGTGGCCGTGCAGGAAATCAGAACCAGCAGCAACAACAGGAAAACCAGTCCTATGGAGGGGGACGTGGTAGTTCCAGAGGCAGGGGGAGCCAAAGAGGCCATGGTTCATGGCAAAGGAACCAGCAAGTAAATAGCAACACAGAATGCTATTATTGTGGAAAGCCTGGACACAAGGAGAATACATGCTATAAAAAGCAGAATGACATCAAAAGTGGGAAGTTGCAGCAAAGCAACTATGCATCATCAAGTGGGCATGGTGACGACAGAAATGAGCACCTTTTTGTGATGCAGCATATGGTTAACTCCATGTCAGGAGATGCTGCAGCTTGCAATGATGTTTGGTATGTTGATTCGGGTGCCTCTAACCACATGACCAGTCATGGTGAGTGGTTTCATGATGTTAGAAATTTGGATAAGCCAGGTTATGTTGAAACAGGTGATGATACTGCGCACCCAATTACGCAGGTTGGTAAAGTGCCATTGGCTATGCAGGATGGCAAAACGAAGTACTTGGCAGATGTACTTCATGTTCCAAAAATCACTAAGAACCTGGTTTCAGTAGGCCAGATGGTTGAGCAAGGTCTGCAGGTTAGATTTAATCCTGAAGGATGCTTTGTTGAGGACTTGAAAAATAAGTGCCGCTTGGTTGCAAAAGGCAACAAAAATGGCAGAATGTTCACCTTGGATGTTGATATGCCTGAGGTGAAAGCAGCTATGTTTGCGCATGGGAGAGGTGTCATTGCAGATATTGAGATATGGCACAAGCGCATTGGGCACGTGAATATACAAAGGCTGAAATCTATGCAAACAAAAAACATTGTTGCAGGTTTGCCTAAATTCAGAGTTGAGGGAATGCAAAAGGTATGTGAAGCATGCCAAATGGGTAAGCAGGCCAGACATGCATTTCCCAAAAATGCTAAGGTGAGCAGAAGACCTTTGGAAGTGATCCATTCAGATGTTTGGACAACCAAAGCTGCTTCTATTGGTGGATGCCATTATTATGTGACATTTATTGATGACTACACTAGGAAGGTGTGGATTTATTTTATGAAGCACAAAAGTGAAGTGTTCAGCCATTTCAAGGCTTTTAAGGCCATGGTTGAAAAAGAGAAAGGTGTGCATATTAAAGTGCTAAGATCTGATGGAGGGGGAGAGTACTTTTCAGAAGAATTTTGTGAATATCTGAAAGAACAGGGAATTCAAAGGAAGTACTCATGCAGGTCTACCCCTCAGCAGAATGGGGTTGCAGGAAAGGAAGAACAGGCATATTGCAGAAGTAGGACGGGCGATCCTAAATGAGAAAAACATGCCTGATTATTTTTGGGTTGAAGCAGTAGCAACTGCTGTTTATATTATGAACAGAACCCCCACTGCAGCTGTCCATGGCATGACGCCTGAAGAAATGTATACAGGCCAAAAACCAGATATTTCTCACTTGAAGGTATTTGGTTGCATAGCTTATGTTCATGTTCCTGATGAGAAGAGAACAAAGCTGGATCCAAAGGCAGAAAAATGCATCTTTATTGGATATGCTCAGCACCAGAAAGGGTATCGCTGTTATAACCCTTCCACCCGCAAAATGCAAGTGAGCAGAGATGTTGTTTTTGATGAAATGAGCAGTTGGTATGCACCAACTGTTATGGTAGGAGATGCAGATGCAGGAAATGGGAATGCTGCAATAAATGCAGAGCAGCAATCTCAAGCCTTGAGTGGACCCAGAGAGTCCTCTACTAGTGGATCTAATGCATGGACAGGGAGATTGAGATCTAGTGAATCATGGCAGTCCTGATAGTGTTGTGCAGGTATCACATAAGGGAAAAGAAAAAGTGGACCATGCTCCAGTGTTTGATGTGTCTGCTGGTAGCTCTCATGTTGATGGAGAGTCAAGCGGCTCTGAAATGAGCCTTGATGAGGAACTTGGGATTCCTTCTGTTGTTACACCTGGTGCAAGGAAAAGCAGGCATGATTTAAAGACTCCTGCAACTGATCCAGTTGTACGGAGGTCCACTCGTATTAAGTATCCAGTTGACAGGCTGAGATATGATGGGTATACAGCACATCACTATGCTTATATGGTCAAGGTTCTAGAGGAGCCAGAGCCCACATGTTTTGAGGATGCAGCAGGGCATAAAAATTGGGAAGCAGCTATGGATGAAGAGATGGCTGCCTTGGATGCAAACCACACTTGGGATTTGATGCCTTTGCCTCATGATAAGAAGGCTATTGGCTGCAAGTGGGTTTACAAAGTAAAGCACAATGCTGATGGGTCTGTTAGCAGGTACAAGGCAAGATTGGTTGCCAAAGGTTTTGCGCAGACATATGGAATTGACTATGAGGAAACTTTCAGCCCAGTTGCAAGGATGGCAACCGTGAGAGCAGTAATTGCTATGGCTGCTGCAAAGGGATGGTCTTTGCATCAGATGGATGTGAAAAATGCCTTCTTGCATGGTGATTTGCAGGAAGAGGTTTATATGATGCAGCCGGAAGGTTATGAGGATAATTCACATCCCGATTTTGTATGCAGGTTGCGCAAAGCCTTGTATGGCTTAAAACAGGCGCCGAGGGCATGGTCAGACAAGATAGGGCAATATCTTGTCACTATTGGATTTCAGATTTCCAATTCAGATTTTTCACTTTATGTGAAAAGGACAAACAGAGGGATTGTGCTTATAGTCATCTATGTTGATGACTTGATTATAACAGGTGATAGTGATGCAGACATTAATGAAGTGAAGCTGCTGTTGAAGCAGAAATTTGAGATGAAGGATTTGGGAGAGCTGTGTTACTTCTTGGGCATTGAGGTTATTAGATCCCCGAGTGGGATATGGCTGTTGCAAAGGCAATACGGTTTGGGCATGCTGTCCAAATATGGAATGACAGGCTGTAAGCCTATCTCTGTTCCATTGGAGCAGAATGTGAAGCTCAATGCAGAGACAGGTGAGCTTCTTGAAGATATTACTATGTACAGGCGCATAGTAGGTAGCTTGATTTACATGACTATAACCAGACCAGATTTGAGCTATGCTGTGGGGCTAGTGAGTCAGTTTATGCAGGCACCGAGGAAGCCACATTTGGATGCGGCTAGGCGCATACTGCGGTATGTGAAGTCCACATTGCATTATGGACTGTTTTATGAAGCTGGGTGTGCATTACAGGTACATGGATACACAGATGCTGACTGGGCTGGTAGTGTCTCAGACAGGAGATCTACTAGTGGTTTTATGTTTTCCCTTGGGAGTGGTGCCATCAGTTGGAGCAGCAAGAAGCAGCCAACAGTTGCCTTGTCGAGCACAGAGGCTGAGTACAGGGGTGCAGCAATGGCTGCATGTGAGGTAGCTTGGTTACGGAAGCTACTTGCAGATATGGGACAGTCAATTCATGCAGCAGTTGTCATTCATTGTGACAACATTAGCAGCATCATGCTTGCTAATAACCCAGTTTATCATGCTAGAACGAAGCACATTGAGGTGCATTATCACTTTGTGAGAGAGAAGGTTCTAGCTGGTGAGATTGATCTTGTCTATGTCAGCACTGAGGAGCAGGTGGCTGATATTTTTACGAAGGCATTGGGTACCGAGAAGCTTCGCAGATTTAGGAGCTTGTTTGGTGTACGTGAGATGGATTTGAGCTTGAGGGGGAGTGTTGAGATATCAAGCTCTACCCCCGATACATCTCCTGGATGACTATCATTTATGTCACCGCCTATGTTAGTTGTACTCGTGGTGTAGTTAGACTACCACGTATGTTTTTGGTTTGGGTTCACATATGAACCACGTATTCTAGGTTTGACATATAGGGTATTTCCCTCTTCTATTGTATGGTTGTTGTTGTGTACAAAAGTGAAGAAAGGCTTCACCCTCCAACCTTGTGTCCTCTCTCTTTTGTGTGTTGTGAAGAAAGCTGAACTTGAGTCTCCTATCTCTCTCCCTCATTCTTTACAATCGGTACACTAATTCTACTTAGAATACCTGTAAGACCTTGTGCCAATCATGGGACTTGAGGCCACTAAGCTTATTGTCCTTTGAAAATGCTCCTTTCAAACAATGCATGTACCCTGTCGGTGTTTGAAAAGAGGCAATTTCTGCCTTGACCGTTGCCTCCTCCCTCATAGAGAGGATCCACGTTGCTTTCGGGAGGACAACTTTTCTCGAAGCATGCACTTGGGGCCACAAACGAGACATCCTATTCATAGCACGCAAGTCTTCTCGCACTCCTCTTGAGTCCTTGGAACCAACCAAGTGTGCCCAAATAGTAGCCCCCACATTCTTGAAGATATGCATGGGATCCAAGAGATGATTGATTTGTAACTGACCCCAATAAGGAAGCTCGTGAAAGATCGATAGCCTCTTCATACCAGGAGGAGGTTCCTCTCCATTCGCCCTCCAAGCTTGAATCCAATCACTTGCCTTCAAATATGATGGTGGTGGATCAAGCTGACCTCCACGTGCGAGATGGTCGAGCGGAAGGTATCGAGCATGATCTTCATAAACATTTTTCCTCATATGTTTGGAGTAGCGTGCAAGCGATTTCAGAGCCGGTCCACAAACAGGACAAGCATGGTACCCACTTGTAACAAGTCCTGCACGCGTCATGGAATGTGTTAGTACAAGACATGCATGCAAAAGAGAGTAAAAAAAGCATAATCCCTCATTGTACATGTAAAGACACAACCACGTACCTGTGCACTCTCCATATCCTGGGTAGTCATGCATGGTCCACATCAAGATACCCCTGACCAAAATATCATTGGTATGTCTAGGAGCTCTGGAAATATCAAAGACCTGCACTCCTCTCCATAATATCTGTAACTCCTCTATCAAAGGTGCCATGTACACGTCCATGTTTTTTGCCTTGTACTTTCCTGGCACAAGTAGTGCAAGCATGAGGTATCCCTTTTTTATTGTTAGCCATGGTGGGATATTGTAATTCACCATGACTATGGGCCATGTCGACCAAGATGTCGAGCATAACCCGAAAGGATTCACGGTGTCCATGGCTAGCCCAAGATGTAAGTTGCGTGGCTCCCTCACATAGTCCGGCCACTGATTATCTATGTGCTTCCAAGCTGCACAATCTGCGGGAATCCTCAATGTGTGATTAGTGGACTGATGAGATGCATGCCATGTCATCAACTCCGCTATGGATTTGCATCGAAACATGTGTTGTATTCTTACAATGATGGGAAAGTGTCTTAAGACCTTTACCGGTATCCGCTCACCCTGCAAGTCATCTCTATATCGTTGTTCCCCACACTTTGGACAACTAGCCAAATCTCCATGCTCACGACAAAAGAGAATACAATCATTACAGCAAGCATGGATGGTATCATAATCCATACCCACCGTTGTTAGCATCTTTTTCGCTTCATCTTTTGATGCGGGCATGGTATTTGGTGCAGGCAACATCTTCTGGAGTAACCTATGACAAAGACACTATCCAAATGATGATTCTCAAAACAAACAATATCCAAATAATGAGTCAAATTAATGCAAGGGCTAACCTCATTAAGGCCGAGACACTTGTATCTGACCACCCATATTGTACTTGTAGATTCAAGATTGAGAGACAAGCACGTAGTTTAGACATCCTAGCACCCTCATACAATTGTGTTGATTGCAACTCTCGCATTTTGACCTCAGACTCTGACATCACGTGTACGTGGGATGTAGTGCCCCTAAAAGTGGAATCCATCATGTCGACCATACCCTCATTGTCATCCGGGAGACTATAGTCTTGTTGAAAGTGAGAAGGTATATGTGTACCCTCATCACCCTCCTCATCCTGTTTTAAGATTTAGTGTAAATATAAGATCTTCTATTTTCTGGTATACAATAAGATTGCGAACTTAAATAGCTTTGACTTACCGATGATCCATCAACATGTGCAACACCAACGGGGGGTACTGGTTCCGGCTCCTCCCCATACATCCGCAAGTGGCGCATGATAATACGACGTTGATGTCGTACTTCTCGCTTGCAATGAGTGCAATGACAGTATAACCTCTCCGTAAGCCACTTCGTGCTCCCGGGCGTTGGCGCATCATCGGACGAGCTTC
Organism: Dipteris shenzhenensis; assembly: GCF_047967505.1. Lineage (NCBI taxonomy): Eukaryota > Viridiplantae > Streptophyta > Polypodiopsida > Gleicheniales > Dipteridaceae > Dipteris > Dipteris shenzhenensis. The sequence goes on along the minus strand of NC_141607.1, from coordinate 53,489,618 downwards.
CACTCGTCCCTTCCATCTACACTTATAAAATCACAACATAAGCATGAAGAGGAGATATTGACAATTATAAAATAGCAAATTTGAGCTTCTCTAGATGCCACATCAAAAAAGTGACAGTAAGCGTCGCTATATAGCGATGCTTTCCTCTGTTCCGTCGCTATATAGCAACGTTTTTAATTAAAAACGTCACTATATAGGGACGAATAAGCGTCGCTATATAGCGACGTTGTGGGTTAAAACTCGAAACGCTAAACGCGTGGCGCTTTCTTCAAACTATTCCCTAATCTCTCAAGTAAGCAACCCAAAATCTCCTCCGACCTATTTTCAACGACCTCCCACCTATTCCAAGCAACCTCCCACTCTATTTTCCACTCCTCACCCTTCTCCTACCTCTTGTACTCCCTCTCTATCCTTTTCCCTCTTTGGTTTCTTGAAAGAAAGTTCTTCAAGAGGTGAGTTTGTTTCAACAATGTAGGTTGTTTGTTTGTTAGCTTTAGTTTTGTGATTGTTTCTTCTTGTATTGCTAAACCTGTAAACTAGTTTTCATGATTGTTTTGAAAGGATTGAAACAAAAAAAGAGATTTCAAGAAAGAAAGAAAACTCACCTCTTTTTTCTGTATTTCTCTTCCTTCTCTTTCTCCTTGTCTCCTCAATCTCCTCCTTTCCTTGTCTCCTCAATCTCCTCCCTTCAAGAAGTTGCTTTTGTAATCTCCTCCTTCCACTAACATCTTATTTGAAAAAATGGGTTGTTTTCTCTATCTTGTAGGGCCAGTCCACTACACCGAGCGGGACATACTTTTTCAGGTAAGTGCTTCCTCTTTTTTCCATTTATTATTTTTGTTATTTGCATTGGCCTGCAGCTAGCGCCTTAAGCACTAGCTGCAGTGATGGGTGTAGGAACCCTCTCTTCCCCTCCCACTCTTTCCTTCTTCCCCCTTCTCTTATTCTCCTTTTTCCCCCTTCTCTTTTTTCCCTCTTCTCTTATTCTCTCTTTCCCCCTTCTCTCTTTCCCCCTTATCTCTTTTCCCTTCTCTCTTTCCTTTCCCTCTTATTCTCTATTTCCTTTCCCTCTTATTCTCTTATGCTTATGCTTCTCTCATTCCCCCTTCTCTCTTTCCCCCTTCTCTATTTCCCCCTTCTCTCATTCGCATAAGCTCATGCTCATGCATGAGAATAAGCATGAGCTTATGCTTATGCTAATGCATAAGTATGAGCTTATGCTTAAGTTTCTGCATGAGAAGGAGCTTATGCTTATGCTAATGCATGAGCATGAGCTTATGCTTATGCATAAGCATAAGCTCATGCTTATGCTCATGCATGAGCATGAGCTTATGCATAAGCTCCTTCTCTTTTTCCACATGAGCATAAGCATGAGCTTATGCTTATGCTTATGCTTAAGCATAAGCATAAGCATAAGCTTATGCTTAAGTTTCCGCATAAGCTCATGCTTATGCGTGAGCTTATGTGAAAATAGAGAATGAGAGAAGCTTATGCTTCTCTCATTCTCTATTTCCACGTAAGCTCCTTCTCTTTTTCCACATGAGAATAAGCATGAGCTTATGCTTAAGTTTTCGCATAAGCTTATGCTTATGCATGAGCTTATGCGGAAATAGAGAATGAGAGAAGCTTATGCTTCTCTCATTCTCTATTTCCGCATAAGCTCCTTCTCTTTTTCCGCATGAGCATAAGCATGAGCTTATGCTTATGCTTATGCTTATGCATAAGAATAAGGCTTCTCTCATTCTCTATTTCCGCATAAGCTCACGCATAAGCATAAGCTTATGCAGAAACTTAAGCATAAGCTCATGCTTATGCATAAGAATAAGCATGAGCTCATGCTTATGCTCATGCATGAGCATGAGCTTATGCTTAAGTTTCTGCATAAGCTCATGCTTACGCGTGAGCTTATGCGGAAATAGAGAATGAGAGAAGCTTATGCTTCTCTCATTCTCTAGTTCCGCATAAGCTCCTTCTCTTTTTCCGCATGAGCATGAGCTTATGCTTAAGTTTCCACATAAGCTTATGCTTATGCATGAGCTTATGCGGAAATAGAGAATGAGAGAAGCTTATGCTTCTCTCATTCTCTATTTCCGCATAAGCTCCTTCTCTTTTTCCGCATAAGCTCCTTCTCTTTTTCCGCATGAGCATAAGCATGAGCTTATGCTTATGCTCATGCATGAGCATCAGCTTATGCTTAAGTTTCCGCATAAGCTCATGCTTATGCGTGAGCTTATGCGGAAATAGAGAATGAGAGAAGCTTATGCTTCTCTCATTCTCTATTTCCACATAAGCTCCTTCTCTTTTTCTGCATGAGCATAAGCATGAGCTTATGCTTATGCATAAGCATAAGCATAAGCTCATGCGTATGATGAGCTTATGCTCATGCATGAGCATGAGCTTATGCTTAAGTTTCCACATAAGCTCATGCTTATGCGTGAGCTTATGCGGAAATAGAGAATGAGAGAAGCTTATGCTTCTCTCATTCTCTATTTCCGCATAAGCTCCTTCTCTTTTTCCGCATGAGCATAAGCATGAGCTTATGCTTATGCTTATGCATAAGCATAAGCTTATGCTCATGCATGAGCATGAGCTTATGCTTAAGTTTCCGCATAAGCTTATGCTTATGCATGAGCTTATGCGGAAATAGAGAATGAGATAAGCTTATGCTTCTCTCATTCTCTACTTTTGCATAAGCTCCTTCTCTTTTTCCGCATGAGCAAGAGCTTATGCTTAAGTTTCCGCATAAGCTCATGCTTATGCATGAGCTTATGTGGAAATAGAGAATGAGAGAAGCTTATGCAGAAACTCATTCTCTATTTCCACATAAGCTCCTTCTCTTTTTCTGCACGAGCATAAGCATGAGCTTATGCTTATGCTTATGCTTAAGCATACGCATAAGCTTATGCTTATGCTCATGCATGAGCATGACCTTATGCTTAAGTTTCCCCCTTCTCTCTTTCCCCCTTCTCTATTCCCCCCTTCTCTCATTCCCCCTTCTCTCATTCCCCCTTCTCTATTTCCCCCTTCTCTCATTCGCATAAGCTCATGCTCATGCGGAAATAGAGAATGAGAGAAGCATATGCTCATGCTTATGCTTCTCTCATTCTCTATTTCCGCATAAGGTGTGCCTGACATACACCTTGAGATATCCCAACATTTTTCGCATGATCTTCTGCATGAGCTTATGCTTATGCTTATGCTTATGCATAAGCATGAGCATAAGCATATGCTTATGCTCATGCATGAGCATGAGCATAAGCTTAAGTTTCCGCATAAGCTCATGCTTATGCATGAGCTTATGCGGAAATAGAGAATGAGAGAAGCTTATGCGGAAACTCATTCTCTATTTGTGCATAAGCTCCTTCTCTTTTTCTGCATGAGCATAAGCATGAGCTTATGCTTATGCTTATGCTCATGCATGAGCATGAGCTTATGCTTAAGTTTCCGCATAAGCTCATGCTTATGCATGAGCTTATGCAGAAATAGAGAATGAGAGAAGCTTATGTGGAAACTCATTCTCTATTTCCGCATAAGCTCCTTCTCTATTTCCGACGCCTATGCTTAAGCATAAGCATAAGCATAAGCTCATGCTTATGCTCATGCATGAGCATGAGCTTATGCTTAAGTTTCTGCATAAGCTCATGCTTATGCATGAGCTTATGCGGAAATAGAGAATGAGAGAAGCTTATGCGGAAACTCATTCTCTATTTCTACATAAGCTCCTTCTCTATTTCCGATGCCTATGCTTAAGCATAAGCTCATGCTTATGCTCATGCATGAGCATGAGCTTATGCTTAAGTTTCCGCATAAGCTCATGCTTATGTGTGAGCTTATGCGGAAATAGAGAATGAGAGAAGCATAAGCTCATTCTCTATTTCCGCATAAGCTCATTCTCTATTTCCCACTCTATTTCCCCCTTCTCTCATCTCCCCCTTCTCTCCTTCTCTATTTTTGCATAAGCACATGCTTATGCTTATGCGGAAATAGAGAAGGAGAGAAGCATAATAGAGAATGAGAGAAGCATAAGCATAAGCTTATGCTTCTCTCCTTCTCTATCTCCGCATAAGCTCATTCTCTATTTCCGCATAAGCTTATGCTTATGCTTCTCTCATTCCCCCTCATCTCTTTCCCCTTCTCTATTTCCCCCTTCTCTCATTCTCTATTTCCTCATTCTCATTCTTTTCTTTCCTTTCCATCTTCTTTCCCTCTTTCCTTTCCCTCTTCTTTCCTTTCCCTCTTCTTTCTTCTTGCCTATGCCTATGCCTATGAGAATGCTTATGTTTGTTTTTTTGTTTTCTGTTTTCGTGTTTGTGTCTATGTTAGACATGGGATCACGTCGCTCATCCGATGAGTACGGACAGCCTTGCAGGAGGAGATCTCACGATCTATATGCTCCAGAGGACTTTGATTCCTCTTAGGAGACTACCCCGAGGACTACCCCGACTCCTCTCGGACCTAGCACTATGACTACCCCTAGTCCGACCCCTCTCCCACGTAGCACTATGACTACCCCTCAGGGAACTCCTTTGCTAGCCATGCATGGCTTTGTCAGGAGTCCTGACAAGTTTGTAGCGCAGATGAGCGATGAGGAGGCAGTGAGATTCTTCTCTCTGCTCTCTCAGAGGACCTCCACAATTCCTTCCCCTACACCGATGGGTGGACGTACTGCCCAGCCATCCCCTCACGCCCCTTCGACCGCGAGATCATCACCTGCGCATGCCTCTCGCAAGGGAAGGAAGAGTAGGACGGGCGGCTCATGTTGTGCTGACTCGGGAGATGTAGACGAGTCAGCACACTCACGCTCCTTTAGGTCTCCACTTGGTCCGGAGACACAGTATCAGTCAGGTTCCTTTCCCTCTCCTACTCCCATTGCTACTCCTCGGAAGCGCTCGCACAGCTTCCACTCCTTCAGACTCTGCTACCATCAGTCCCCCTTACTCATCAGGGGATCTCTCCTATCAAATCACATCTGCCGGAGAGATAATAGAAGATAAAAAGGGCAAAGCAGTGATGGCCGCCATGAGGAGGTTGATGAGTCATCACTTCAAGAGTGGCATAAATATCGATTGGCGGTATCAAGATGCCCAAAAGAAGCAGACAGTGATCGATGAGTTAAAACAAAGATACCCTAATCCACCAAATGTGGAGTTTAATGATGATTATATGCGAGAGCACATGGGTTTGGTCCTAAAGCATCGTAGATCAACCTTGCATACTTCCATTACAAAGGGGTTGGCTAAACCCAGCTGGGCAGACAAAGCTGATTGGAAGTACTTCAAGAAGCAACATAGGGACCATCCCGAAATGTTCGAGGGTCAGAGGAGGGCTGCGAAGAGACGGCTAGATGTCGTAGGTACTTCGCACTTTGGTGCAGGTGGATGGTATGCGTTCGAGGCAACCGTGGTAAGTCTACTTCTTCCCATTTAATGTATTGTTCTATTTGTCTTACTTACATATTACATGCACTTTAGCTAACTTCAACTCTCGTAAATTGGATCCACAGCAAGCTGCAATGGGTCGTCTTCCTACAGATGCAGAGACGCGGCACGCATTTTGGATAGGAATAAAGCCGTGGTTCATTGAGCAAGAGGCAATGGGAGTGACAGTGAATTGGGCTAAGGTGGCTGCTCGCACGGTATAAGTTTACTCCTACTTGAAATCTCACTTTTTAATTTAAGTTCCAATCTAATTTTCGATTTATATGGTTCACTCTTAGGGTCAAAGCTCAAGCGTCCCATCATCGGAGGCGAGCGATCAACAGGGCCAAGGATTAGATGCAGGTGGCGAGGACGAGGGAGAAGACGCAGGTGTCGAGGACCAAGGAATAGGCCAACAAGACGAAGATGATTCGGATTCGGATGAGTAGTGGTAGTAGCATTTTGTATATCCGCTCATTTGAGCAATTTTGTATCGCCCTTTCGACAGGGTAATTTTGTTACAAACACTGTTGTATATGTCCGACATGTATATGCATTTGTTACTCATCATTTCACAAGAACAATTTTGTATCACCCTGCAAGCAAGGGAAATTTTGTTATAAAAAACTTTCTTTTGTAATTACAAAAAAAAAAAAAGATTAGTGGGGCTAAACAGGGCCAAAAGGAAGCCCTGTTTAGCCCCACTAACCCTTTTTTTTTACTTCTATTAATCGTCGCTATATAGCGACGTTTACCAGTGTCACTATATAGCGACGATTAACAGTGTCGCTATATAGCAACGTTTGCATCGTCGCTATATAGCGACATTTGCCAGTGTCGCTATATAGCAACACTTTATAGTGACGCTCCTTTTTCGACGCTTTTAGCGACACTTATAGCGACGTTTGCGCCCGTGAAAAAAAAAATTAATGTAAAAAGCGTCGGTATTTCCATCTTAAAATGGCCTATGCCTTGTAGTGGAGGATGATTGGAATGAGTTGGATGCATTAGCAAAGTCTACTATTAGACTTCATCTTGCAGAGTCAGTTTATTTCACAGTAGTAAATGAGCAGACTATTGAAGATTTGTGGAAGAAACTGTGTGCCACTTATGAGAAGGAAACTGCCTCTAATAAAGTTTACCTCATGAAGAGGTTGTTTGAGCTACAGATGAAGGAATGGGTCTCCATTGCTTCTCACTTGAATGAATTCAATATTATTTTCAGCCACAGCTTCAGGCTTAGAAGATGAATTTTGATGCGAAGACTAAGGCAATATTTCTCTTATGTTCATTTCCATCCTCATGGGATACCTTTCGTACAGCTGTCAGTAACTCTGCACCTGGTGGAGTACTGAAATTTGATGATGTTGTGGGTAGCTTGTTGGTCGAGGAGATTAGACGGAAGTCTATGGATGGCAACAATCGGGATGCACCTTAAATGTGCAAAGGGGCAGATCACAGTTCAGGGGGAAGTCCCAAGAAAGAGGGAAGTCTCGTAGCAAATCCAAGGCACGGAACATTGAGTGTTACCATTATGGCAAGAAGGGCCATATGAAAAAGGATTGCTACAAGTTGAAAAGAGAGCAAAAGGATAAGAAAAATAATGCAAATTGGGGTGCAAATCAGAAGGAAGAGAGTCCAAGGGAGGACAAAGGAAAAGTGAAGATCGAGGAGATCAATGCAGTCACACATGATAGTGACAATGACATTCTCTTCATGTCTAGTTTATCTGCAGAGTTGCTTACCACTTCAGATGATGCATATTCCTAGTATTGGATTTTGGATTCTGGTGCTTCATTCCATGTTACTCCCCATAGGGAATGGTTCTCCACTTATGACAGTGGAAAGACAGGTTGTGTGCATCTTGGAAATGACTATGCATGTGACATAGTGGGGGTAGGTGACAAAGTTTTCTTTTGCAAATGGGTCTGAATCTATTTTGAAACATGTGAGACATGTGCCTAAGTTGACCAAGAGTCTTATTTCAATGGGTCAGCTAGATGATGCTGGTTTTCACACCACTTTTGGCTTTCAGAGTTGGAAAATTTCGAAGGGCTCTATGCTTTTGGCCAGGGATGCCAAGTGTGGGACTTTGTATCCCTTACATGTATCAGGGGTATTTGATCATGTTGTTGCAATAATTGAGCAGCCAAGCACTTCTTTATGGCATTGCCGGTTGGCCATATGAGCCAAAATGGGATGAAACTCTTATGCCATTTGGGTTATGTACCGCATTTGAGTTTCTTTGATTTTGAATTTTGTGAGCACTGTCTCTATGGGAAGCAGACTAAATCAGCCCATAAAAGAAGGGGAAAGAAAGAGTTTGAAAAGCTTGATTTGGTGCATTCAGCTATATGTGGTCCCATGCCTACATGATCATTAGGCGGGGCTGAATACTATGTAACATTCATTGATGATGCAACTAGGAAAGTGTGGGCTTATGCTATAGCTCGGAAGAGTGGTGTTCCAGGTATTTCAGAAATTGCTAGCCTTGGTTGAGAATCAGTCAGGTAGAATGCTTAAATGCCTACGGACTGACAATGGTGGAGAGTATCTCTCTAATGACTTTCAACATTTCTATGATACACGTGGGATTAAGAGGGAGCTCACATCCCCTCGTACTCCAGAGCAAAATCCAATTGCAAAAAAGATGAACCGTACCATTCAAGAAAGGTTGCAATGCATGCTTTCCAATGCAAGTCTTTCTGGTGGTTTTTGGGCTGAGGCAATGAAGACTGTAGTGCATGTGATCAATAGATTGTTGGAGGTGCAAATCTCTCATGGACAAAGGGGATAAGAAGAAGGAGAAAGGGTTGAATTATCCCACATACAAAGGTGTGTGGAAGATGAAGGGACATAAATAGTCCAAGTTGCCCCTCCTATCTTCAATTCCCCCAAGCTTGCCTTTTGTGGAGGTTGGAGGGCTGGCTAGGCAAGGGTGCCTTATGGCAGGGGTGGGGACCTGCCATACACACATGCCAGAGCCTCCGTAGTGGCCATGAAGGTTGTGCACTTCTGTGAGGTGCTAGCGGTCTTGGCGGGGGGCACGCTAGGCACATGCTCTTGGATTCTAACATGGTATCAGAGCCCGGGTCTGATCCCCGGCCACCTCTCTCCATGATCGATTGGAGGGGGGTGTTGGAGGTGCAAATCTCTCATGGACAAAGGGGATAAGAAGAAGGAGAAAGGGTTGAATTATCCCACATACAAAGGTGTGTGGAAGATGAAGGGACATAAATAGTCCAAGTTGCCCCTCCTATCTTCAATTCCCCCAAGCTTGCCTTTTGTGGAGGTTGGAGGGCTGGCTAGGCAAGGGTGCCTTATGGCAGACTTGATCATCACAGGAGATCATGAGAAGATGCTGCAACAGTTGAGGGAGTCGTTGAGTTCCGAGTTTGAGATGACAGATTTGGGGCTCATGCACTTTTGCCTCGGCATTGAGGTTTGGCAAAAACCTGGCAGGATTTTCATCTCTCAGCAGAGATATGCTCGCGAGATCTTGAAGGCATTCGATATGACCGAGTGTAAGGACGTGGTCTCTCCCATGGAGGTGAATGGTAAGCTCTCAGTGGAGGATGCATCACCACTTGTCGACATCAAGGAGTATAGGAAACTTGTGGGGAGTCTCATTTTTCTGTGCAACACTAGACCTGATATCAGCTTTGCAGTTGGTGTACTTAGTAGGTTCTCAAATCAACCTCGAGAGAACCATTGGAAAGCAGGGATGCGTGTGCTAAAGTACGTGAAAGGTACACTAGAGTATGGCATTACCTACAGAGCAGGGAAGACCTTGGCGGGTTACTGTGACTCAGATTGGGCGGGAGATTGTGATTCTAGAAAGTCAGTTTCTGGATATTGTTTCTCACTTGGTTCAGGAGTGTTCTCTTGGATTAGCAAGAAGCAACCAACAGTGGCACTATCTTCGACGGAAGCTGAGTACAAGGCAGCATGCATTGCTGCTTGTGAAGCAGTTTGGCTAAGGAGGATCCTGCAAGACATAGGAGTTCCAATCGAAGATGCGACGGTTCTGAAATGCGACAATCAGAGTTGCATGGCCATTGCAAAGAATCCTGTGTTCCATGCTCGTACAAAGCACATAGAGATCCAGTATCACTACGTACGAGAGCTCATCGAGGATGGAGTCATAGAGCTGGAGTATTGTCCCACAGAGGATAATTGCGCAGACATCTTCACGAAGGCTCTTGGGAGTGATTTATTGTTGCGGCATCTACATCGACTCGGCATTGGTCCGATCACATAGTTCATCTTCGGGTGAACATTGAGGGGGGGTGTTAGAGTTAGCTCAAATGTCCACCTCTCATGTAACCCACCAATATTCTGTGTACCCAATGTTGTAAGGCCCCCATATGAGGAGAAGCCATGATGGGTATCAGATATTGGGAGGGATCCCCAGTTTAGACACTGGAAGGGGTCTTAGAGTAGACCAGATGGTTATGAGACAGCTTAGGAGCCAAGAGTAGATACCCGTCTGCACAAAGGGGGGGTTCGGGGGGGCGATAGCCCCCCCGATAGCAGGGGGTCCGAGGGGCGCAGGCCCCCGGTGGGGGTCTGGGGGCAAAGCCCGACGGTATGACCTATGCGCGATCCTTCATCTGCCCGACGGCATGTTTTCTGAAGGGTCGGTGGTCTTCTAGGCCGACTGTCTATTAGGCCGACTGCCTATTACAAGGCCGACCGTCAACCACTTTCACTATATAAGTGGCCACCCCCTATCATCAGATCACCAGTTCTTCACGCTCATAGTCCTCCGTCCAGCATCTGTCTAGATCACCATCGAAGCTCTGTCTGTAGAGCGCACGGGTGGACAGCCAACCATCAGTTGTATCAGCAGTTTGGTTTTGTATTCTCTCCAGCTTTCCATCGTGTACTTGCGTTTTGTTGTTATCTTCCGCTGCATACTATTTTCTTACATGGTATCAGAGCCCGGGTCTGATCCCCGGCCACCTCTCTCCATGATCGATTGGAGGGGGTTGTTGGAGGTGCAAATCTCTCATGGACAAAGGGGATAAGAAGAAGGAGAAAGGGTTGAATTATCCCACATACAAAGGTGTGTGGAAGATGAAGGGACATAAATAGTCCAAGTTGCCCCTCCTATCTTCAATTCCCCCAAGCTTGCCTTTTGTGGAGGTTGGAGGGCTGGCTAGGCAAGGGTGCCTTATGGCAGGGGTGGGGACCTGCCATACACACATGCCAGAGCCTCCGTAGTGGCCATGAAGGTTGTGCACTTCTGTGAGGTGCTAGCGGTCTTGGCGGGGGGCACGCTAGGCACATGCTCTTGGATTCTAACATAGATCACCTAGTAAGAGTTTGGATGGTGGTATTCCTAAAGAGGCATGGAGTGGCAAGAAGCCCTCTTACTCTCATTTGTGTATATTTGGGTGTAAGGCATATGCACATGTGCCAAAAGAGCTTCAAAAGAAGCTAGATCCTAAGTCTAGGAAATGCATCTTTCTGGGTTATGGTGAAAGTGGAGAGATGGGCTATCATCTCTGGGATCCAAAAGCAAAGAAGATCATACACAGCCATGATGTAGTCTTCAATGAGAAGAAGATGCATAAGGCACCCATGAGGGGTGGAAATGAGGAGAATCACTTTCCAAAATGTGAATCCACCTGCATATGTTGATAGACAGCAAGCTGTCCATGCACCAAATGTGCAAGAAATGGTACCACCAAGTACTCCCACAGGTATACAATAAAGGGTACATGATGGATCATCTATTGGTGGAAATGATGAGCCAAATGTGGCTGATATGCAGGTGGTACAGCAAGCTGAAATGCCCTTGAGAAGATCATCTAGAGTGTCTAGACTGCCTGATAGGTTTGTTCCAAGGGTAGACTATGTGATGCTTACTAATAGCGGGGAGCCTTCTTGCTACAGAGAGGCTATCTTGAGGCTATGATGTGCGAGGATCAATGCAAGTGGGAGTATGCTATGCAATCAAAGATGAGTTCACTTATGAAGAATAAGACTTGGGACTTGGTTTCTTTGCTACATGGAAATAAAGTATTGCCATGTAAATGGGTCTACAAGATGAAGGTCACAGGTGATGATGTGCCTAGGTATAAGGCCCGTTTGGTCGCTAAAGGGTTCAAGCAAGAGAAGGGTGTGGACTTTGATGAGATATTCTCTCCAGTTGTAAAGATGACCACACTTAGATGCATGCTTAGACTAGTGGCACCAGAGGATATGGAGCTTATGCAGATGGATGTCAAGACAACTTTCTTGCATGGGGATCTGCATGAGGAAATTTACATGGTGCAGCCAGAAGGCTTTGAAGAAAAGTGCAAAGAGCATTTAGTTTGCAAGCTCAATAAGAGTCTCTATGGTCTTAAGCAAGCACCTAGAGAATGGTATCAGAAGTTTGATGCTTTCATTTGGTCCCAGGGTTTTAGAAGGAGTGAAATTGATCACTAACTCTACACTAAAAGGGCTAAGGATAATAGCCTGATAATCCTGACACTATATGTGGATGATATGCTATTGAAGCAAGAATACTTATGAGCTATATGCATTAAAGGCCAAGTTCCATAAGGCCTTTGATATGAAGGATTTGGGACTTGCAGGTCATATTCTTGATATGTGCATCACGCGTGATCGGAGTAGGAAACTCCTTTGGCTTTCACAGAAGGAGTATGTTACAAAAGTATTGCAGTGTTTCAATATGGAGGGGGGGAAGGCAGTGAGTACTCCATTGCCTCCATATGTGAAACTGAGTCATACAGATAGTCCCAAATTAGATGAGGAGAGCGCCATGATGGCCAAGGTTCCTTATGCATCAGCGGTTGGGAGTCTTATGTATGCTATGATAGCTACGAGACCTGACATTTCATTTGTAAAGGGAGTTGTTAGCCGATATATGGCTAATCTAAGAAAGAGGCATTGGGAGGCAGTTAAGTGCATCATGAGGTACATGAAGGGTACCAAGGAGATGTGTATCTGCTTTGGTAGAGGAGACATGCGTGTACTTGGGTACATAGATTCAGACTTTGCAGGTCATGTGGATAGTAGGAGATCCACCACTTCTGGTTATGTGTTTACCTTTGCAGGTGGTGCAGTGTTGTGGATGTCTCATGCACAAAAGTGTGTTGCTTTATCTACCACAGAGGCTGAGTATGTTACAGCCACAGAGGGTTGCAAGGAGGCTATGTGGCTTGATCAGCTAGTGGGAGATTGGTGGATTCATACAGGTGTACCGACATTGCATAGTGATTCCATGAGTGCTATTCAGCTAGCACAAAATCCGGTCTTTCATGTAAGGACCCAACACATTGAGGTCAGGTACCATTTCATCAGGGAGGTACTTGAGGACAAGCACATAGAGCTTGTCAAGGTCCATACAGATGATAACCTTGCAGATATGCTGACGAAGAGTCTACCTAGTCAGCGGTTTAAGTATTGTCATGTATTGATGGGCATTGGATAGTATGCTCCCTAGTTGTTCTCTGTTAAAGGCACATTGTCCTTTAAGTGGGAGGTTGTGGGGGTTAAAGGTCACTGTTCCTTTACCCCGGTTATATACAATACTCAAACACATATATAAATGAATGAAAAAGAAGATTAGGGTGTTCTGCACCCACCAAAAACTTGTGTGGCTCTCTGTTTCTCTCCCTCCCTCTTCCGTTCCGCTTCCGTTGAGAGCACTCTCATCTAGGCCTTTATACTGTCAGCTCCTTCTCGATGAGCCTATGACAGATGCTACATCCCATGCCGATGGATGTTTAGCTATGCACACATCAGATGACCTCCAGCTCATGATAGTTGAGCATACAGGTTTGACAGGTTTCCATACCTTGTTAGCTTTATGGGCTTCTTATTCAGCAGAGCAACATATCATACTTGCACCTTCAACCCCAGATTTTCAGCCTTTGGATCACTCTATCTACATTCTGCATCATTTCATAGAGATTATTATTCTATTGCAGCATACCTCGCACATCAGTGTTAGTTCTTTTGGGTTGGTGACACTCTCATATGTCACAACCTACCGGATCACATCTCCATTGCTACATCGACTAGCCTCACATCCAAATGCCTCTTCTATAGAGCAGCTGCATAGTCCACAATGACTCATGACATGTTCATTCTTGACCTGTTCAGCACATAGCCATACACACAATTGTTCACGCAGTCATCTTTTGATCGACCAGTCTTTCTGCACATTTCCTTCCTCTTCCTTTCGGCCTATCTTCTGGGTTTTATTCCCAAAGGTGAAGGATGACCCACAACTTAAGAGGGGGAAATCCACATTATGTACAGGATCATAAGTTGTACTCATTATAGATGCTTCTGCTACATAGTCACTATGCTCACATATGCACATACTACTGTGATTTCCTTTCAATTTTGTTTTTTAGTTTTGAATGCTAGCATATGCACCAAACGAAAACCAAAAAAAGGTCTTGTACATGCACCCTCTACTTACCCAGTGCAATTTAAGAGGGGGTATTAAAGATAGTGTAAATCGCACTATCCACATATAGGGCATAGGGGCAGACCCTAACCCTAACCCTAAGGGGTTCACATTTATATCTTCTTGTTCATTGTCAATACACTTAGTGTACATGTAGCTATATCGTGTGCACTCCTCTCTCTCTCTCCCTCCCTCTCTCACTTCCGCTATCAATTTAGGGATGCAGACATGTCCATATATAATGCATAGCCCTCTCATGTAGAAGCTTCCACCTCTAATGCAGGTGAGGACAAAGCTTCTACCTCCCAAATGAAACATCACACAGCACCTGGTTCCATCAACATAATTTTCAAATGAGAAGGGATAGAAGCCGACGACGCTGTAGTGGTAAGTTCAATTGATATTTTGTATTTTGATGCTCTTTTGGTATAATTTTTTTGTTGGTCTTCTAATGTTTGTTGAATTATTCCAGGAGGCATTTGAGGTTGATAAATTCTCATCTTGATGGGGTAATGTTTGTAAGAAAATAATACAACGTCTGTGCTCAACAGATAACAAGATCTCGTACGCAAGAGAGAAAACAAGATAGTATGGAGAATCAAAAATTTGATTACTATAGAACTGATACAATAGATGGTGTTGCCTCCCAACCGTGCGCTCCTGTGAAAGAAGCTTCAATGGCATACTGGAAATAGTAGAAGACGGAGGCTGGATGCTAAGGAATCAGGGTTGTTGTAGCCAGTGATGAAATGGGCTTCATGGTCTTGCTCTTATATAGCCACCAGTCATAGTCGGTTAGGCTCAATTGGGTGACTGACCCAGTCTGCCCAAAACAGTCGACTGGGGTCTCGAAATAGGCCACCGACCATATGATAGAACTGGTGCGCAAAACAGAGCAACTAACCTATGGTCTCCATTCAGTCCAGAGCCATCCGAGATCATTTAAGGCTCCAAATGGGCCTCACAACCCGAGATTGGACTGCCCTGGGAAATGCTCCATCTACCCTCAGTGCGGTCAGTCAAGGGATGCCTTCCCACACTTGCATGTAGCCTAGTTGGTGGTGTGCCAACTCTATCTGAAGCCGTCCAGCCATCAAGCCACACATGGCCCCCATCTGTTGGTGTCCAAACCAAGACCTACCAGATAACCGAGCTACTCAAATGCCTTCTCCTCATATGGGGGGGCTTACAAGTAGAGTTAGCTGGTTCCCGCATAGTTACACGAGAGTGGAGAATTGATATCTAACACCCCCCCTCAATGTCCACCCGCAAGTGAACTTACCTTTTCAGCCCAATGCCGAGTCAATGAAGATGCCTCTCTAGCAAGTCTCTTCCAATAGCCTTCGTGAAGATGTCCGTAGCATTCTCTGTAGTCGGACAGTACACCAAGTCGACCTCTCCATCCATGATGAGCTCGCGTACAAAGTGATATTGAATCTCAATGTGTTTTGTGCAAGCGTGGAACACCGGATTCTTTGCAATCGCCATGCAACTCTGATTGTCACATGATAACTACATAGGCTTGTTCTGCACTGCACCCATGTCCCCCAAAATCCTCCTCAACCACACTGCCTCGCAAGAAGCAAAGCATGCAAATTTGTACTCGGCCTCGGTAGAAGAAAGAGCAACTATGGGTTGCTTCTTGCTGACCCATGACACAACTCCAGATCCAAGTGAGAAATAGTACCCTGTCACTGATCTCCTGCTATCCACGTCTCCTGCCCAATCTGAGTCACAAAATCCGGTCAAGATGTTGCCCTTGGTATAGGTGATGCCATAATCAAGTGTGCCTTTGATGTATTTCAGCACCCGCATCCCTGCCCTCCAATGGTTCTCTTGAGGCTTATTGGAAAAACTGCTAAGTACACCAGTCGCAAAAGTGATGTCCGGCCGTGTGTGCACAGGTAAATCAAGCTGCCCACAAGCCTTCTGTACTTCACTTCATCCACCAGTGGTGATGAATCCTCATTTGAGAGCTTCACATCAACCTCCATAGAGGTACCAACTGTCTTGCACTCAGCCATGCCAAATGCCTTTAGTATCTCTCCAGCATACTTCAGCTATGAAATGAAGATCTGTTTCGGCTCCTGCCAAACTTTGATCCCCAAACAAAAATGCATCAGTACGAGGTCTATCATTTCAAACTCTTTTCCTAGCAAATGCTTTGTCTACAAGATCTTCTCTTCATGGTTTCCTGTTATGACAAGGTTGTCCACATAAAGGACCACGATCATACACCTGCCTCCTTCTCTGAAGATATACAAATTTGCATCATATGGGCTCCTCTTGAACCCGTTTTGCAGAAAGTAGGAATCAATTTGCTGGTACCATGCTCGTGGGGCCTGTTTCAGCCCATAAAGTTCCTTCTTCAGTTTGCAGACTTTACCTTCTAAACCAGGGATCTCAAAACCTAGTGGTTGTTCCACGTATACCTCCTCCTTGATATCTCCATTCAGAAAGGCGGATTTCACATCCATATGAAACACGGGCCAACTTCCCTGGGCAGCTAAAGCCAAAACACTACGAATTGTGGTTAGTCGAGCTGTGGGACCAAAAGTATCTTGATAATCAAAACCATGTACTTATGCAAATCCTTTTGCCATGAGCCGAGCCTTGTACGTATCCAATGTGCCATCAAACTTGTACTTGGTCTTGTACACCCACTTAGTTCCGATTACCTTGCATTTTGGTGGACGATCCACAAGGTCCCAAGTGTTGTTCTTCATTATGGAGCCATACTCTGACTGCATAGCCTCCATCCACCTATCATTGCCATGTGCCTCTTCAAGACACTTGGGTTCATTAGCATGGATCACTTCTTTCATCAAAGCATAGTTGACCAAGTGTTCCTGTGCCCTTCTTTGCTCCTCTAATCTCTTGGGCCGGTGGTGTTTGGATGGTTCCTCCTCAATGGCTGGAGGTTCTCTGCCATCCAAAAGCTGCTTTACCCACTTCGGGAATGGCTGTTGCCATTGTGGTTTTGAAGGCTCTTCTTCATCTTCTTTGTCTTGAATCCTCCCAAGCACCATTAGGGGAGTTCAGTCTGCTATTGGTGGCGGTACTGGATGGATATACTAGTCCTGGTTGTCTGGGAAGGAAGCATCCTCCTCCAATTGATGCGGCTGTTCTGAGAAGACCACATCGCGACTTACAATTACCTTCTTGGTAATAGGGTTATAGAAATGGTAACCCTTCACCCTCGGGGGGGTCAGTCATCATATGTAACCTTGTCACGTGAGTTCAACAGAAGGATATTTTTAATATCTAAATTTTACAGAAATTAATTTACATAAGGGAGTTTTTTAAATGATTTTGGGAAAATTTTACAGATTTATACAGAAAAAGGGTACATTTTATTAATGGAAAAATTACAGATAAGGGATTTTACAAATAGGCCTTGAACGCACGTGATATTGAGGGTTTATACATAGTGACCCCCCCAAGCCTTCGCCTCTTCACTGTAGCCTAAAAAAATACACTTCCGGCTCTTCGGTTCCCATTTAGTCTTGGTAGCATCAGGGACATGCACAAAACAGTCACATCCAAAAACTCTGAAATGTGCAGCTGAAGGTTTCTTATCAGAAAAGGCTTGCAGTGGAGTCATCCCATTCACAGCTTTCGTGTAGCTACGATTCAAGATGTAAACTGTAGTGTTACATGCTTCAGCCCAGAAAGACTTTGGCAAATCTTTCCCTTTCATCATACTCCGGCCCATTTCGCAGATGACATGCATCTTGCGTTCTGCTACTCCATTTTGATGTGATGTATGTGGCGGGGGTTTCTGCCTCTTGATCCCGTGACTTTTGTGGTAACTTTCGAATTCAGTCGATGTGAACTCTCCACCTCTGTCAGATCTCAGCTTCTTCACCTTCCTCCCTGATTCTTTCTCGACCATTACATGCCATTCCTTGAACCTACTGAAAGCCTCCTCTTTCATCTTCAGGAAGTATATCCATATCCTTCTATTGTAGTCATCAATCAACGTCATGAAGTAGTAGGAACCACCCAAAGCTTCCATCTCCATCTTTCCGTAGAGGTCCGTGTGAACGAGCTCTAGAGGAGCCTTTGCCCTACTGGCCTCTTTAGGAAAGGGCTGCCGATGCTGCTTGCCCATCATGCAAGCTTCACATACATCGGGGAGATCTGAAATTTCTGGCAGGTCTACAATCATTCCACTTTTATGGATCTCCTTCAAAGAACTAAGGTTTAGATGACCAAACCTCTCATGCCACAGCTTAGTGTTCTTCACATCCGCTCGAGCACTAAAAGCTGAGAGTTCATAAATGTTGTTGCGTCGTGTACCTTTACCAATGACCTTCCCTTGAAGATCCATAATCTGTGCACCATTCTTATCGAATTGAACTTTGAGTCTCGATCCGTGATCGCAGAAACGGACAAGTTCCTCTTGATATCTGGCACATAAAGAACATTGGACAACTGTTTTACAACTCCATCTGACTTCAAAGCAATCGTACCTTTTCCTTTTGCTGGACATTTTGCATCATTGCCGACTGCTACCAGAAGTCTCGGTGCCATCGCTGTGAAATGTGAAAGCAAAGCTAGGGCCATCGCTCGGGGCCAAGGCTGCGATCTTCCCATCCGCCCCTTTACGGAGCAGGAAGATACTGATGTCGAGACAAGCAGGGAAGGTCCCAAGGTGCCACATCCAAGTAGTCCCAGGGACCAGATCTGTAGAAGTCGCGAGGAAGCTCTCTCTCCTGAAGCTGAGGCCCGCCAGAGTCTGCAACTGAGGGGGTCGGGCTAGCAGACAGGGAAGACTGCTCAAGGGGTGGTGTAGACTCGGGGTGTCCTACCTGGGGTGGGGAAGGGGGAGGAGGCTGAGGGGTAGGCAACTCCGACTCCACGGAAGCGACTAGCGGGGGGGCGAAGGAAGGGGAGTGGGGGCTGCCCGCGGCTGAGGAACCATCGGTGTAGCTAACACTGCAGGAGAGCTGAGAGGGGCGGGGGGAGAGGGATGGGGCTGAAACTGGGACTCGGGCTGAGTAGGAAGAGGAGGGGGTTGAAGAGGAAGAGGCGGGGGCTGGTGCTGCGGGTCAAGAAGAGGGGGGTGCGACTAGGGAAGGGGCTGGGGCTGAGTGGAAGGGGGCTGGGGAGTGGAAGAGAGGGGGACCTGAGGCTATGAAGGGCGGGCTACAGTCGAAGAAGAAGCTCTCCCAGGACCCTGGGGCGGCTGCCTGTCAGGTCTCTGAGGCACTACTGCAGGTTGGGTAACCTCTGCCTCCTTGCCTTTTTCACAAATCTTCTTATTCTTTCCTCTTTTCCTTTTGACCTCGGTCCAACCGCCAGCCATCTCTGGACCGGCTGCCTCTGCTCCTCCTGACGTGGCTGCCCGGAGGGGGGGGGGCGGGGGGGGCCGAGAGGAGCTGGAGAATCGTGGACAAATAGCAGCCAGGTGCCCAAAGCTGTGACATCTCAGGCACTGGCCTGGCTGTCCTGTGACTACCATGCTCTGAGTAATGCTGCCAGCATCTGTCACGATCTCAATCACTGCAGGGAGAGTCGCAAGGTCTGCCACAGCCACACGGACTCGGGGGGCTCCTGCCACAGTAATTGCGTCGACGAAAGTGTCATGCATTACCCAGCCAAAGTGGGAGCCCAGGTCCCTGACTATCGGCCGCAACTCAGCAGCAAGGCCTGGAAAAACTAGCGTCACTGGGTGGTGAGGTATGCGAAAACGAGCATCAAAATCTACTGTGCTGAATCCACGGTACCAAGGGACTATCATGATGATCTTTCCATCCACAGATGTGGGGGAACCAGCAATCAGGTTGCTCGTAGCTTTCACAATGGAGAGTTTAAGCCAGAAGATGCCCCTTCCCATAAGGGCCACCTCCTCGATGTGGCTGTCCTCTAGCATGAGAGTGTGGACTAGAGCTAGTCCCTGATGGCTGATCTAGAGGGAGAGTGTCCAATGACTGTGCCATAGACGGAAGTAAGGGCAAAGTCATTGGCAACCTCTTGTACCCGAGACAACTGTTGCTCTGTCAAGATAACGCGGTAGGCATCTAGAGAGGGAGGGTCCAGCTGGGCCTCCGGTTCCGAGCAGGGAGCCACCATACCGCCAAGACAAACTGTGAGACCTCCGATGAAGAAGAGGCTACCACCAAAAAAAGGGGGGAGATAGACGAGGGGGTGGAGCCTGGGTGGGACGGAGAAGGGTGAGGCGAGACGAATCGAGGCGGGTGGGGGAAGCGGAAGGCGGAAGGGGTGGAGGGTGGATGGCGGAGGCGAGAGCGGAGGCGGAGGTCGAAGGCGAGGGGGAGGGACGACGGTGGAAGCGAGGGCGAGGGGCGGAGGGGGAGGGGCGAGGGCGAGGGGCAGGGGCAGAGGTCGGGGGGTGGAGGGGGGTGAAGGGCGAGGGCGGAGGGCGGGGGGGGTGAAAGGCGAGGGGGCGGGGCAGAAGGGCGGAGGGGCAAGGGGCAGGCGAGCGGAGAGCGAGGCGAGGGGCGGGGGCGTAGCGAGGGGCGAGGTGAGGTGGAGGGGCGAGGCAGGGGGCGGGCGGAGGGGCGCGGCGAGGGGTGAGGCGAGGGGTGGGGGGGTAAAGACGAGGGGCGAGGCGAGAGGTGAGGCGAGGGTCGAGGGGCGGAGGAGCGAGTGGGTGAGGACGTGGAGGTGGGATGAGGCGGGGGTGTGCAGCGAGGGCGAGGCGGGTAAGGCGAGAGCGAGGGGGTCGAGGGCGAGGGAGAGAGGCGAAGGAGGGTAGGGAGGTAGAGGCTACGGGAGGGAGGGAGAGGGGCTCGCAGGAGCAGTTCTACAAACTTGATCCTATAGCTTATATACCATGAATATATGGTATTCATCTTGAACTTCTAGAGTGGATAGTTAGAGCCGTCCAACTTTCCGCTTTCGCCGAATAGTGGGATTCGCAGTCTTGCGGGCTTGGCCATCTCTCACAATCTGCTCGCAAACAGAAACACACTAACAAATCTTCTTGCTAGAGTCTGGGCTCTGATACCATGTAAGAAAATAATACAACGTCTATGCTCAACAGATAACAGGATCTCGTATGCAAGAGAGAAAAAAAGATAGTATGGAGAATCAAGAATTTGATTACTATAGAACTGAAACAATAGATGGCGCTGCCTCCCAACCGTGTGCTCCTGTGAAAGAAGCTTCGATGGCATGCTGGAAACAATAGAAGACGGAGGCTGGATGCTAACAAATTAGGGTTGCTGTAGCCAGTGATGAAATGGGCTTCACGGTCTTGCTCTTATATAGCCACCAGTCGTAGTCAGTTAGGCTCAATTAGGTGATCGACCCAGTCTGCCCAAAACATCGACTGGGGGTCGGTCTCGAAAAAGGCCACCGACCATATGATAGAACCGGTGCGCAAAACAAAGAAACTAACCTACGGTCTCTATTCGGCCCAGAGCCATCCGGATCATCTGAGGCTCCAAACGAGCCCTGCAACCTGAGAGTGGGCTGCCCCGAGAAATGCTTTGTCTACCCTCAGTGCAGTCAGTCAAGGGATGCCTTCTCGCACTTGCATATAGACTAGTTGGCGGTGTGCCAACTCTATCTAAAGTTGTCTAGCCATTAGGCCACACATGGCCCCCATCTGGTGTCCAAACCAGGTTCTACCAGATAACCGAGCTACTCAAATGCCTTCTCCTCATTTCACTGGATACATGACTTTAATGACTACATGTCTAAAGTAACATTGAAATGAACAGTAACTTCAATCATAAACATGGAGAATTCACACAACAATGTGATAGTGTACGCCGGTAGTATCACAAGCTGCAAGCATCTCGTTTGCGCCCACAATGTCCTTAAAGTCCTTCATCACCTCTTCAACAACTTGCACATGTAGGTGCTTGTGGCTTGGGTCCCTTAATATCCCAATGACATTACTTGACGTCAATAAACTAGCTAGACATCCCCATTTGTTCTTCCCATCACATCTTCGATGAAGTTCTGAGGAAGTTCCTTAAGAAGAACACAATCAAAACTTAGTCACAAACAATGTAGCACAAAAGAGTGAGTCACAAACAGTGTAGCACAAAAGAGTGTAATTTCATTGAAACATTTGATAGCCAACCTTGTAGCCCATATTCTCCTGTTTCTAGCACCACCAATGGGTGCCAATCCATATATGTTATGTAAATACCTTCTTTTCCTATCCTTCAATCCCAAAGGTGTTTCTTTTATCTTTTGCACTCGTTCTTCTGCCTTCTCTCATTCCTTCTCTATGGATCATTGAACTTGATTGTATATAGATCTTTCCAAGCCTTTTTTGGTTTCAACTAGCTTATAGAGTGTCTCTTGTAATTTTTGTCGCTCCAAGTCCCATGCATTTCGCTCCAAATCCAATGCTTTGGCTTTATCATGAAGATCCTTTTTTTGCCTTTGAAGCTCTTGCATTGAGTTATGCATTGCAACAATGGTGCTATTTCCTAAATGTGCTAGCTGCTCTGCTTGGGCTCTCCACATCTTGCTTCCTTGTGTAGCCATTGTCTAGGCATTGTTTAACCGATTGCAATAACCAAGCAACCCCGCATGTCCATTTCCAACAAACTGAACTAGCTCATGCATTGTATGAAAAGGAGGGCTCTTTTGGTTGGAAGGATATAAATGATATAAGGATCCTTCTACCCAAAGTTCGAGATGCTTCTTTCCTTGTGAATGAAGACTGTGGATTTTGGAAGCTGCCCTCAATCCCAGACTACGTGTGCTTGCATATTCAGCCTCCAACTATAAGTGGACCTGGTACTTGTTAGAGACATCCTCAAATGGCACCATGAGTAAAGGAGTGTAGAGAAGGAGAAGGTGTGGAGAAGCAGACTTGGAGTAGCATGTAGGAAGGGGGAGGGCGAGGAGGAGGAGGGATGGGGAAGGGAGGACCAACAGTTAAAGAGGAGGGATGGAGAGGGAGGACCAATAGGCATGAAGGAGGAGGGAAGGGGGGAGGACCAGCAGGTGTGGAGGGTGAGGAGGAGTAGGCGTGGAGGAGGGAGGGAGGAGGGAGGAGCATGAGGGAGGGGGGAGGAGGATCACGTGTGGAGGAGGAGGGGGGGGAGGGGAGGAGGAGCAGGCATGGAGGAGGGAGGGAGGGGGAGGAGGAGGGAGAGAGAGGAGGGAGTGAGAAGGGGGAGGGGGAGGGATGGAGGAAGGAGAGAGAAGGAATTCAAATTTTGAATTTTGAATTTACTGGTTCCCACCTAGGAGTAAGAGTTGTGTAAGAGGCGTAAGAGGTGTAAGAGGTTGGGTTACTTGTGGGCTTAACCCACCTAGGTGAGGGGGGGCTAGGACTTTTTGGACCCTACCATGGCCCTTTCATTAGGACTAATCCATTCCTTAAGAGACCCTTTTGGGACCCCATTTCTCCCCTCATGTCAAAATTATTAATATTCGCTCTGATTTTATCCATTTTGCGAGCTCGAATTTTAGACCTATCACACCTAGCCTGCATTAGGAATTTTTGGGTTTCTTTTACTACCTCTAGCCAGGAGACCTTATGGCTTAGTGAAGTAGGAATCCGTAATGTTTGTAATCCTTTCCTGAACACTTTTAAGGCAGAACGTTTAGGACCACCTTTAAACCATGAAGAGGAATGTCTCTCCATCCCAAAATTGCATTGTAGGGAGACATGCTTATGGTCTGAAACAAAAGACGAGGATGAGTCCATTCATTAATAGAGCAGACACCTCACTCAACAAATCCGAAGATAAGTAGATTATGTCTAGTCTTCCTTCTCTTCTATTGAGGCCTTTTGACCATTGCACCATGTTAAAATGCCCTCTTTGCCCATGTCAACCAAATGCAATCGCTCTCTCAAGTTGTCCCAGGCATCTCTTTTTGAACCTTTAAAAATTGACCCTTTTTCCATCAACCTATCCTTGACTATTTCCACCGTGTTGAATGTGAAAATAGTGGGAGAGAGGGAAGGAGTCTCACTTGCGGCTTTCTCACATACACAATGGGGGAATACACACAAAGGTGGAGGCTGAAAACAGTTTTCCTCTTCTTAGTTTGAAAGCCAAAAGAATTCTGGTACAAAGAAATAGAAGAACCCTATATGTGGGTCTCAAACCAAACTCAGCTAACTAAGGTGGCATACTAACTGAGCCACGAACTAGAGTAGATAAGGATAGCTATCATGCAGCTATTATTCATGGGCGGTGTACCAACCGCATCTGTAGCTAACAAGTCGGTGACATAAATGCACAACGGTCACCCTGGCATATCACGAGTGGAGCTCGATATCTCAACACTCCCCCTCGAGCTCAATCCCAATTCCTGCACACCAAGCAGGTCTCTGCTGAACTTGTGCAGCTTCTCTGTGCCCAATGCCTTCATGAATATGTCAGCTACCTGATCCTCTGTGCTGACATGAACTAGATCAATAAGACCTAGTAAAACCTTCTCCCGCACATAGTGATAATGCACCTCAATGTGCTTTGTTCTAGCATGATAGACTGGTTATTTGCCAAGTGTATACTGCTCATGTTGTCACAATAAATGACAATTGTCCCATCTATAGACTGATGCATATCATAGAGTAGCTTATGCAACCAAGCTACCTCACATGCAGCCATTGTTGCACCCCTATACTCAGCCTCTGTGCTCGACAAGGCAACTGTAGGCTGTTTCTTGCTGCTCCAAGTGATTGCACCACTCCCAAAAGAGAACACATATCCACTAGTAGATCGTCTATTAGAAATACTACCAGCCCAATTAGCATCAGTGTATCCATGCAACTGTATCTAAACCCCAGCCTCATAAAATAGTCCATACTGCAATGTGGACTTCACATACCTAAGTATGCATCTAGCCGCATCCAAATGTGGTTTCCTTGGAGCCTACATAAACTAACTTATCAATCCAACAGCATAGCTCAAATCTGGCCTGGTAATAGTCATATAAATCAAACTTCCTACTATGCGTCTATACATAGTAGGGTCTTCCAGAAGCTCACCTGCATCTGTGCACAGCTTCACATTCTGCTCCAAAGGAACTGAAATAGTCTTATAGCTTGTCATCCTTTGGACAGCATGTCCAATCCATACTGCCTCTGCAAGAGCCGTATCCCACTTGGTGATCTAATCACCTCAATGCCCAAGAAATAACGAAGCTCTCCCAAATCCTTCATCTCAAACTTCTGCTTCAATAGCATTTTCACATGAAGGATATCTTCATCACTATCACCTGTGATGATCAAATCATCAACATAAATGACAAGCAGCATAATACCTTTCTCTGTTTTTCTCACATAAAGTGAGAAATCTGCCTTGGAAATCTGAAAGCCAATAGTGACAAGATACTGTCCTATCTTGCCAGACCATGCTCTAGGTGCTTGCTTCAAGCCATACAAGGCTTTCTTCAACCTGCAAACAAACTCAGGATGAACAGCATGAACATAACCTTGTGGCTACTCCATAAACACCTCTTCTTGCAAATCACCATGCAAGAAGGCATTCTTTACATCCATCTGATGTAAAGACCATCCCTTTGATGCAACCATAGCAATGACTGCTCTTACAGTTGCCATCCTTGCAACCGGACTAAATGTTTCTTCATAATCAATGCCATATGTCTGTGCATACCCCTTGACAACTAATCTTGCCTTGTATCTGTTCACAGAACCATCTGCATTGTGCTTGACCTTATAAACCCACTTACAGCCAATTGTATTCTTGTCTTTAGGTAAAGGCACCAATTCCCATGTAGCATTTGCTTCCAAGGCATCCATTTCTTCATCCATGGCTTTCTCCCATTTTTCTTTTCCCATGCCTTGCTCAAAAGAAGTGGGTTCTGGTTCCTGTATCACTTTGACCATATAGGCATAGTGAATGGCTGTAAATCCATCATATTTCAGCCTATACACAGGATATCTAGCTCTGGTAGACCTGCGCAAAATAGGCTCACTTCTAGGTGCTCTCAAAACATCCCTGGTCTTCCTTACTCTAGGTGTAACAAGAGAAGGAATACCCAACTCATCATCAATGCTCTGTTTTGAGCCACTGGATTCACCATCCACATAAGAGTGACCTGCATTCACATCAAACATGCGCTGATCTACCTTCTCTTTTCCTTTTCGTGATACCTGCATACCACTATCTGCATTTCTTTGAGAAGATTTTCCTGATCTCAATCTGCCTGTCCATGCGAAGTATGTGAACCACTGTTAGAGGACACTGTAGGTCCACTAATATTTTGTGATTGCTGCTGTGAATTCTGTGCAGCATTACCATTTTTTGCATCTACATCATCAATCACATTTACAGGTTTATACCAACTGCTCATCTCATCAAAAACAACATCTCTGCTCACTGTAAACTTACAAGTAGAAGGGTTATAGCATCTATACCCTTTCTGCTGCAGAGAATAACCAATAAAGATGCACTTCTCAGCTTTTGGATCCAGCTTGGACCTCAACTCATCTGGCACATGAACATAGGCAATGCAACCAAAAATTTTCAAATGATAAATATCTAGTTTCCTACCAGTATACATCTCCTCTGGCATCATGCCATGTATTCCTACAGTGGGAGTCATGTTCATTATGTAAAGTGCTGTAGCAACTGCTTCAGCCCAATAATAATCTGGTAGGTCTTTTTCATTAAGCATGGCCCGAGATACCTCTCCAATATGCCTGTTTTTCCTTTCTGCAAGTCCATTTTGCTGTGGGGTATGACTGCATGAATATTGCTGCTTTATGCCATGCTCCTGCAGGAACCTTGCAAACTCATTTGAGAGGTACTCTCCCCCTCCATCTGACCTTAGGCATTTTATTTGCAAGCCTATTTCTTTTTCAACCATAACTTTAAAAGCTTTGAAGTGCCCAAACACTTCACTTTTCTTTTTCATAAAATACACCCAAACTTTTCTGCTGTAGTCATCAATAAAAGTGACAAATAATGACAGCCTCCAATAGATGCAGCTTTAGTAGTCCACACATCAGAGTGGATTAATTCCAATGGCTTCTTACTCTCTTGAACATGCCTAGGAAATGGTTTCCTTGCCTGTTTTCCAAATTGACAGGCTTCACATACCTTATGCATTTCTGCAACCTTGAATTTAGGCAATCCTACAATAATATTTTGGGCCTGCATTGATTTAAGTCACTGTACATTAACATGACCAATGCATTTATGCCAGATATCAATATCTACAACTACACCGGTCCCATGTGCAAACATTGCTGCACTCAATTCAGGCATGTCCGCATCCAACGTAAACATCCTGCCCTTCTTCTTTCCTTTTGCTATCAAGCGACCGTTATTTTTCATATCCTCAACAAAGTATCGATGAGGATTAAATCTGACCTGCAAGCCTTGCTCAACCATTTGACCAACAAGTGTCGGTATTTTCGTCAAAAAAGGGCCTATGCCTTGTAGTGATCGAATCTTCAATGAGGTCAAATGTGGATTTTTGTATGTTGGGCATACACATGAGGATATCGATCAGGTTTTTAGCACAGTCTCAAGAGAGCTTAAATGCAAGGATGTGGAGACAATAGATGACTTGGTAAGAAGATGTGGCAGGCAAGTTGGTGGTCGTAAGGAAAGTACAGTATGTGAGAGGCTCGAAAGAATGTATGATTGGAAGAGCTTCATTCTACCTTTCATACAAACGGGTGGTGATGCATTGACAGGTCATACCAATCCACACTACTTTCAATTTTTTTTTTAAGATGAAAAACCCATAATGCAATGGCAACAATATTCTCATGATACAAAATGGGAACCTGAAGAACCTTACAGTCTCTTAACTTCAATTCCCAGCAAGGAAAGGTATCCAACATGGGCTCCTATACAAGAATTGAATGAGAGGTCTAACTATGAAATAGAAGGATTAAAAGCATTTATTACATACAAAGAGGAAATGCTCCGAAGATATCCTGATTCGAAGCCTACTTGGAGAGAACACACTACCACTATAATTAACAAGACACGAAAATTAATAAAGGACCTTGAGAGAATGCGAGGCTCAAAGGATGTCAAGGAAGAATGCAATATATTTTGGCCAAATGTTCTACTCCCACATCCATATTGTGGACCGAAGAAGAGAGAGTTTATGCCACAAGTAGATATAGAGGTCGATTGTTTTGTTGTGGTTCGGCCATCGGATGATGAATATGAGAATGTGAAGTTTTGGGTTGCAAAAGTAGTTGATGTGCAAAGAGATGATCAAGGGAGGGCTACAACATTTACAGTGGTATGGTATGAGCCAAAGGGCAAGAAGGAGAATATCGATAACAACACATTGTATACTAATTGTATAATGAAGGAGTGGGTCCCAAATGATGAAGCGGTCTCACAAGTCTCGACGGACACAATCATAGTGTCTTGGCATTCAAGGGCAAAGAAATCAAAGAAGCGCATGGGATATGAGGTAGAACGAAAAATAAAAATACCACAGCAAAGTATTTTGCATATACATGAATTTTTAAGGATGCTCGCCATGGAGGAAGTAGAAGGAGACAACGCAAATGAAGAATGTCAATGATTAAAGCTTTGTATTGAAGTCCATTGAAGGATTTTATTTGGGTACTAGGCAAGAAGCCAATTGACAATTATAATCATATATTATTAGACTAGTAAGTGCAACTATACTGAGTCATCACCTCCTATGTCGAATGAGAGTCAAAATATGCACTGGATGTCACCCAAGGGTCAAGGCTTGGCAAGACAATAGGGAGTTAATGTAGATGGCACGTGGCAAGGGCTATCACATTGAGCAATAAGACAATGGGGAGTCAATGCACCCAAGGGGCAAGGCTTGGCAAGACAAGTGGGAGTTAATATAGATGGCACCTAGCAAGGGACTGTCACATTGAGCAATAAGACAATGGGGAGTCAAATTATGTAGATGGTATGAATTGAGGCTCTTTAAGAGCAACAATTTAAATTGTAAACATATGTTCAATCTATATCATTTTATACAAAGACTCCAGCTGAGAGCAACGTCTCTTAATGTGAACATATAATGATAGCTATAATTGCTATTATAATTCTTTGGTTCAATACAAAACTTGGGCGACTATGGGCCATGTCAACCAAGATGTCGAGCGTAACCCGAAAGGAAATCCCCATGCAAGAAAGCTGTCTTGACATCCATCTGCATAAGCTCCATATCCTCTATTGCCACTAGTCCAAGCATGCATCTAAGTGTGGTCATGGCATCATGTCTTTTTTCTATTTATTAAAACTTTTAAAAATTTTGTGCATATTACGAGTGACAATGTTATTTACATGAAATATTTAAGTCTCCTTTCATGGATTTATAAATTTATCATGTCAAGGAAAAATACTAAAAATAATTAAATTAACAAATAACTTAGGTATAGCTAGAATTTCTAAAATAGGATTATTTCAAATTCTTGCATGTTGGTGCAAAAGTATAGATTGAAAAAACAAGATTGTGAATATGATAGTGCCATAAAGTGAACTTTTAATTTGGGAAGAATATTTTTAGGAAGTAAAATTTTGATTTGGGAAGGATATTTTCACAAAGTAAACTTTTCATTTGGGAAGGATTTTTGGGCTTTGTCCAAAAACAACAAAAAAAGTCCAAAATTAATGAAATAGGTGTTCATGGCCATTGACTATCAATGTTTTCCCTTCCTCTTGCCTTTAGATCATCGATGGGATTATTGTTCTATCTGGAACCCACTTCAATGTCTCATGGCACTCTTTCAGAGTCTCAAATGCTGCAAGCCACCATATATCTTTCTTTGATTGCACTAAAAAATCTTGCTCTACTTCTTTCTTCCCTTGAACAAAGGCTAAGGCTTTCTTCATAATGCAGATGCTCACTCTCTCTAACTTGTGTTCTTTCACCAATTGAGGTTCATCCATTTTGATGACAAATATGAGCTTTCCATTGCAATCTGTACAACAAAAGAGAGAAATTGTAAGGATAAACATGATATAGGAAATGAACTAAGTAAAGTCCAATGCTATAATGGATTTCGTCTTACCATCTTCTCTCATGCCATAGAATTTGACCATTGCTTGTTGCAGTTTCTCAACATCTAAGTAGACATTGTTGAAAGCATTCATCTCAAAGGTTTGCAAGCCAGATTTCTTTTTGCTCTTCCAAGTCATTGTGCCCCTTACGCAATGGTACCCTCCAAGCATT
The DNA here is from genome assembly GCF_047967505.1 of Dipteris shenzhenensis. Classification (NCBI taxonomy): domain Eukaryota; kingdom Viridiplantae; phylum Streptophyta; class Polypodiopsida; order Gleicheniales; family Dipteridaceae; genus Dipteris; species Dipteris shenzhenensis. Next base: position 53,459,660 of record NC_141607.1, on the reverse strand, counting down.
TCTCTTGCACACTACATTTGTTTCTTGCCATGCACGTCTCACAGACCAAGGTGTGGGTAGGGGCACTGTAGACTTCTTATACTTTCCCAAAATAATAGACTTGAAAATTTGGAAAATAGATGTGTAAGATTCACGACTTACACCGACAGTATCACAAGCTACAAGCATCTCCTTTGCATCCACAACATCCTTGAAGTCCTTCATCACCTCTTCAGCACTTGCACACGTAGGCTCTTGTGTCTTGGGTCCCTTAGTATCCCAATGACATCGCTTGACTTCAATAAACTAGCTAGAGCATACGGACAGTCAATATCATACCTGTCCATTCTTCCCATCACATCTTCCATGAAGTTCCTAAAGAAGAACACAATATAAACTTAGTCACAAACACTGTAGCACAAAAGAGTGTAATTTCATTGGAACATTTCATAACCAACCTTGTAGCTCAGAATCTCCTCTTTTTAACACCACTAGTAGGTGCCAATGCATCCATGTTATGTAAGTACCTTCTTTTCCTCTCCTTTAATCCAAAGGTGTTTCTTTCATCTTTTGCACTCATTCTTCTACCTTCTCTTGTTCCTTCTCTACAGCTCATCGAACTTAATTATATATAGATCTTTTCGAGCCTTTTTTGGTCTCAACTAGCTTACAGAGTGACTCTTCTAATTTATGTCACTCCAAGTCCAGCTTTGGCTTTATCATGAAGATCCTAGTTCTTCCTTTGAAGATCTTGCATAGAGTTATGCATTGCAACAATGGTGCTATTTCCTAAATGTGCTAGCATCTCTGCTTGGGCTCTGTGCATCTCGCTTGCTTGAACACCCATTGACTGAGCATTGTTTAACCGATTTTAATAACCAAGCAACCCCGCATGTCCGTCTTCAACAAACCGAACTAGCTCATGCATTGTATGGAAAGGAGGGCTCTTTTGGTTGGCAAGATCTAAAGGATACAAGGATCCTTCTACCCAAAGACCTGTCGAGATGCTTCTTTCCTTGCAAATGAAGATTATGGATTTTGGAAGCTCCCCTCAATCCCAGACTACATGTGCTTGCATATTCAGCCTCCAACTCTAAGTGAACCTGGTACTTGTTGGAGATGTCCTCGAATGGTGCCATGAGTAAAGGAGTGTAGATAAGGAGAAGGTGTGGAGATGCAGGCTTGAAGGAGCAGCACACAGGAAGAGGGAGGGCGAGGAGGAGGAGGGATGGGGGAGGGAGGACCAGTATTTGAAGAGGAGGAAAGGGGGGCATACCAACAAGTGTGGAGGGTGAGGAGGAGTAGGCGTGGAGGATGGAGGGAGGAGGGAGAAGCAGGAGGGAGGGGGGAGGAGGAGCAACAGTGGAGGAGGAGGGAGGGGGAGGGGAGGAGGAGTAGGCATGGAGGAGGGAGGGAGGGGGAGGGCAGCAGGAGCAGGCATGGAGGAGGGAGGGAGGGGGAGGAGGAGGAAGGGGGACGAGGGAGTGAGGAGGGGGAGGGAGAGGAGGGGGAGGGGGGAGGGGGAGGGAGAGGAGTGAGGAGGGGGAGGGGGAAGAGGAGGGAGGGGGAGGAGGGAGTGAGGAGGGGGAGTAAGGAGGGGGAGGGAGGGAGGGAGGAGAGAGAAGGAGGGAGGGAATTCAAAATTCGAATTTTGAATTTTGATTATTTTGGTTCCCACCTAGGAGTAAGAGCTGTGTAAGAGGTGTAAGAGGTGGGGTCACTTTTGGGATTAACCCACCTAGGTGAGGGGGGGTTGGGACTTTTTGGGACCTACCTTGGCCCTTTCATTAGGACTAATCCATTTCTTAATTCATTCCTTATGAGGCCTTTTTGAGACTCCAATTCTTCCCTAATGGATGCCAGAGTACGATGATGATATAGGAGATCAACTCATTATAGAGTTGGAGATAGACTTGTTTGGCGCACTGGACTTGGCTCAAGATGAAGCCGTTAATGTAAATGCTCTTGATTGATTTTTTTCATCTCAAACTTGGACATGAATATATGAGCTTCAAACTTGATGTACATGCTCTTATATTTTATTCTTTCAAAGGATCAAACATGTATGAAAAGAAAAAAAATTTGTCATTGGAAAAAACCATCTTTAAATGTCGGTATGGGAAAAAAAACTCTTTGTAAAATGTCGGTATAGGAAAGTGTCTCAGAGTTGTTATATAACAACCTTTTACAAGTCTATTAAAGGTTGTTATATACCCACCATTTAAAAGTTTGGTAAAGGTCAGTATATACCCACCTTTTTAAACCTACCTTACGTATCCATGATTAGCACACTGCGAATGCTAAACATCAATGCTTTACCATCGAAACAAGGCCCGTGTGTAGTAGTGTATTAACTACCATTATTTTATTCACTGCTATTTCTCTCCATAGGAGCTTAACTATGATTCCTCATATTTTTCAGCATATAAATAGCTCTTTTGGTTGGATGCTTGACTCTACCACTCTCTCTTTATATATCACTTCACTTTCCCTTATCTACCATTCTTCCATGTGCACATGGTTGAGTGTATGCACAAGTGTGTGCACATTCATGCATGAGTACATGCATACATGAACCATGGAGAAGTGGGGTTATAGAAAGAAAGTGAATACGTTTTGTTCTGTTGGTTTTCATTGATTACAAGAAGTTGAATGAGCTTTGCATGTCCACTTAATCATTTATTATAGGCTTTGATGGCAAGTAAAGAAGGACAATAATGCAAACAAAAGTGCTTGGCTTCTATCACAAAAGGCTAGCCTTCCTACCAATTTGTTTATATATGTATGATTTAAGATCACTTTGTTTTCTTTCAATTGCATGTGATCTAGCTTTACACACCTCCAAATCATCTAGTGCCCAACTTTCTCATTCATGATAATGAAAGTAAAGAAGGACAATAATGCAAACAAAAGCGCTTGGCTTCTATCACAAAAGGCTAGCCTTCCTACTAATATGTTTATATATGTATGATTTAAGATTGCTTTTTTTTCTTTCAATTGCATGTGATCTAGCTTTACATACCTCCAAATTATTGGTGCCCAACTTTCTCATTCATGATAATGAAAGTATATTCCAATCCTTGTCAACAAGATTAAGATATTAAGATAGAGCATCTCGTGAAATAAATGTTTATCAATAATGGGAGTTTGGCTGAATTTTGATAATGCTTTATTGGACCTTTCTCCATATTTCATTGCATATGACAAGTTCTTATTTTATCACACATTAATGTTGTCTTACATATTGATTTTTACATCATTATATTTAATAAGGAATTAGAAATATTACTTTTTCAGCGTTAGGAGTATTTTTATTCGCTTACTTTTGGCTATGACGGGATCTTTTTCGTACTTGGATATAGTAGAATTCATAGTTTTAAAAGGTCTCCATCCATCGTTTAATTTGATAATATATGAAAATTTATCTCCTTTCTTTGAATACCACAAGGCCTGACCACAGTCTGACTAAAGAAGGTAAAGAAGGTATAGATTATTTATTTTGTAAGTGCAAATATCATATTGTGGCATAAAGCAAAGCTACCATTATTGTTAGTTGTAGTACACATACCAAGACCTAATTGTGTTAACTTTGCAATATCAACTCAAATGACAAGGGTATTCACTTGCTTGATTGGCTGCAAGCATTTGATTCCCCATTGGGATTTCCTATGTGTTTGTAGGGCTATGCCCACCACTTGTGTGAGTATGATGTCATAAGTTTGGGTGTATGAGTGTGAAAAGGAAAAAATCATAATGTTATACCTTTCTTCTACCTTTAATAATTGCTATGATTGCTTTCATAACAAGAGTTTAAAAGACACAATTCTCTATAATATGAAAATTTGTCAAGTCCCATATTCCCCATTTGATATATGTAAAACTATTGCTCTCAATGCATTTTACATAGTTTGTACGAAATCCAATGTTTTATTATTAGGCAAATGTTAGAAAATCAGGTGCTCATTTGCATTGGGCAAAAAGTTGGATGACCATAATATTCATTTTTTTTTTGTGAAAAATCTATATCAATAGCCAAAAACAAACAAACTTTGACAACCTATGAAAATCCATGTAGCATATCAAATCAAATTGTAAGACATATTTTAGATAATTATCAAGCTTTTTGCACCTTTTAGTAAGGTCACATGCAGCATTTTATGAAATTATGACTAATTTTCTCCACCAAGTTCAGAGCGCAATGACTATCATTTCTTAAGGGTGAGGATGCTAGGATCATGGAATGGCCACTTAGGCACTCCTGTTCAAGATGTGTCTCCAAAAGAAAACAACGTTGACCACATCATCTATTTTTTCCAAAATGAATAGATGAATCCCTCCTGTATGCAAAACTTCCTAACTAAGAACCCCACTATATACTAGCGTTACATATATTTTAGTGTGAACACATAGGCTTGTAAAGCTTGTTCTAATTAAGATGTCATTGAAAAAACTCAACTTACTATAGGTTATTCAAATTCTAGTGGATTGTGATGTTCAAGCATAAATTGCAAATGTTTGTCCTCAAATGTCACCTTGATTTTCAAAAAAGGGCCTTTTTGCTCCCTTTTTGTAGGACGAATTGCATTGACCACAATTGTTTCATCACCAAATTCATGAATTCTTGGCGTAGTTGAATTCAAACACCCATTCATATAATTGAAACCAAGTTTTGTTTAAAAACTAAGAAAAAATAATATTTATTAGAGGGGTGCTTAAGACCCAACCACATTACATCTAGATCAACACCGATTTAAACCATTGAAGCAAGTCTTTTTTAAAAAGAGTAATAATAATAATTGATTTAAACAATTGAAGCAAGTCTTTTAAAAAGAGTAATAATAATAATTTTATCGTGAGGGTTGCTTTGGACTAATGCTTGTGACTAATCCACATTACTTTTTGAAAGGAATGCCATAGATAGGAGGATGCAAGGTTGTCCCTTAACATCTAAGTTCTTCCCAATTCAAGAGATTTTTTGAGAAATTCTACTTTCAAACCCCTTACAAGAAGTCATCCGTTTAAAGAATACACTCTATATATGCAATCAATGATGTTTAAACATTTCTTATTTAAAGAATACACTATGTAAGCAATCAATGATCCTTAAACACTATATCATATATACAATCAATGATGTTTAAACATTTCTTAAATTTTAAGGAATACAATATATATGCAATCAATGATATGTTTAAACATTCCTTGTAAAGACATTATCATAGCTTGCGTTCAATATACTATTTTCCATTCCAATTTACCAAAATCATATGGTCAAACTTTGGCTAAAATTTTTTTGAGGCTGCTTATGACCTAGAACAATATGGGAAATAGTTTCTTTACAATTCCTTTAAAGGAAGTCATAGTGGATAACTTATGATTTTGGGGGTGCTATTTTCAGTAATAAGCCAAAGTTTGATATTCTTATCAAAAGTGTCCGAATCCAAAAGAATAAGTCATACCCAAAAGAATAAGTCATACCCAAAAATGATTTTGGGGGTGCTATTTTCGATAATAAGCCAAAGTTATTTAAGGAATACAATATATATGCAATCAATGATATGTTTAAACATTCCTTGTAAAGACATTATCATAGCTTGCGTTCAATATACTATTTTCCATTCCAATTTACCAAAATCATATGGTCAAACTTTGGCTAAAATTTTTTTGAGGCTGCTTATAACCTAGAACAATATGGGAAATAGTTTCTTTACAATTCCTTTAAAGGAAGTCATAGTGGATAACTTATGATTTTGGGGGTGCTATTTTCAGTAATAAGCCAAAGTTTGATATTCTTATCAAAAGTGCCCGAATCCAAAAGAATAAGTCATACCCAAAAGAATAAGTCATACCCAAAAATGATTTTGGGGGTGCTATTTTCGATAATAAGCCAAAGTTTGATATTCCTATCAAAAGTGTCCGAATCCAAAAGAATAAGTCATACCCAAAAATAAAAGTATGTTCTAGGTGTTCCTAGAACATTCACCTAGATAATTAAACTTTCAATCTAAAATTTGCCAAGGTCTACCTCTATTTTGCCAACTCTACACGAAGAAAACATATACATAATATTATAGTGCATGTTGTCCATCCTATATAAGTTTAAAAAAATTGCCACAAACTCCCCCAATATTTATATACATTATATATAATCAATGATGTTTAATCATTTCTTGTAACAAGCTCGAACAATATAAATCACATTAAGCCATTTCAAAGTCTCAACCAAGACACTTGATTAGCACCAATCACATTAAAGCCACATATCAAAGTCTCAACCAAGGCACATGATTAGTGCCGCACCTTGATATAAGAGGGAAACAAGGCAAACTATATACATGGTATCTTAATTAAGGGTGGACAATGTATATGCATACTAAGCCACAAGGAAACTCACTTGAGCCACACCTTCGTCCAACAATCTATGGTGTTGCTACATCCAAGTTAATCCTATTTTTTAAAATTAAATTAGCCATTCTAAAATTTTCGAATCCAAAGGAAAGGAACCCTAAAGAGCTCTAGGATCCTATTTTTTAATCTAAATTGGCCATTCTAAAATTTTCAGATCCAAAAGAAAAAGAACCCTAAAGAGCCTAGAGCTGCTACATCCAAGTTAATCCTAGTTTTTAAAATTAAATTGGCCATTCTAAAATTTTCAGATTCAAAAGAAAACACTAAAGAGCCTAGAACAACTAATACATGCATGTGTAGGAAAATGTAGGTACTTTAACAATAGATTGAATGATTAACATTAATCTCAAGTGGTTGAGATGGCACAAAATGTTGAATGATGCCAAACTAAACTCCCATCCAAAGGATTCTTTGGATTGTCAAGCTATTAAGGCTGTACTAAGAGCTCTACGCTTCTATTTTACATAAAAGCTAAATCACCCATCTTGTTTCTCTTCAAAAACATCAATGCTGTACCATTGCCAAAAGATGTTTTAGAAATTCAAAAGACGTTCCAAGTTCACATATTTAGAGATTTTGTTAAAACATAAATTTGCAGATTCTTTTGCTGGCAAAACAGAACTAGGATGGCACAAAATTTGGAGCCTCTTATTCAATGTAAAGCAATTCTTTAACTTAAGACTCTTCGTCGAAGACTCAGCCCAAAGGGTGATTAAAGGGAAGATGGTAGCACTAGACAAACCCCCTGATTTTACAATCAAGTTAGCATATTGTAAAGTGGAAAACTGACAAGCCCGGTGATTGGAGTCATTGGACCAATCATCAGTCTTTCTTCAGCTCAGTAAATAGTCAAGCATTGCACCCTGAAAGCGATGCTGCTGTTCTAACTAACGATTCCTCATTGCACACATGCCTTTTCGTCTTGTTGAAGCATTAGACAACTATGCACATCTACAATCGTGTCGTACTTCTTTCAACTACTGATCATGGAAGCATGTTTCAACTACTGATCATGCAAGCATGTTTCAAGAATCAGTGACAGGTCACCGTAAAATGATCACTACTCTTCAAGCTGGAAGCGATCGTTAGCTGAATAACTTTTATTAGGTGACAACTTTTCGATTATACATCCGGCAATAGACACACTAAAGATCTAGAATCGACTCATGCATCTGTTTTACGTACCGCAATCATACATGGCTGATCAAAATATACCAAATATAAAGGATCTATGCTTCCACACTACCAGTAATATCTCGATGTTTCTTCGGCTATACGATTTGATCTCTCTACTCCGCAGATTCAGCATCCTTTTCAACCACAGGGGCGGTTTCCTCTGCCGTACCACAGGCAACAGGTTCATCGGCTTTTGTTTCCTCAACTTCAGGAGCTTCAGTGGTCTCAACTTCAGCCGCCTCTGCTTCCAAGGCTGGTGGCAGCGCAGCCGCTTCGACAGATGGTACAGCCTCCTCAGCAGTCAAGGCCGACTCCTCCGTCGATGTGGTTTCTGATTCCAGAGCAGGCTCCTCAACAGTTTCATCCTTAACAGGTGGATCCTCAGGTGCTTCTTCTGCTGCTGGCTCTTCGACTGCTGCTTCGACCGCTTTGTCTTCACAGAGTTCAACCTCTGGATCTTCGACTGCTGTTTCCTCGATAGGCTTCTCCTCCGAAAGCTCGACTGCTGGCACTTCAACAGCTGGAGTCTCAGTCTCAGGGACATAAGATTTCTCAGGTGCAATGATGGTTACGGGTGCCTGAAAGAGGGATTTCCGATCGTTAGTCAGCGGGTTTTGATACGATCACAAAACACCCATCTCCTAGCTAATCTACTGGAACAAAAGCAACAGCAAACAGCATCGATGCATGTGGTGATCCGAGTTCCAGACGATCCGATCCGCGATCTGATGCAAGAGTATGAAGCAAAACGTGCATGGAAGCAAAGATACTGATGCGGATCGCACCGCAACGGAGGTGGCCATGTTGAAAGAAGCGAGGAGGACGTAGAAGATGAGGCCGGAAAGCAAGGATGCGCGGGCTGAAGGTGAGGACGGGAGGCAGGGGATGGATGAGGTGAGGGAGAGTGGCCGAGGGGTGGGGGGTTTAAGGCGGGAAGGGAAGTGAGGCTACTACGATAGCTGCGGCGGGGAAGGAGAGATGCTATAGAGTGGGCCACAAGAGTACAAATTTATACTTGGGGAGGAAGGGAAGCAAGAGCTGAGAGCTTGAGGAGGCTGGCGATGGAGGGCGTTTTCCGAGGCAGAAAAGGCTTGTTGGCCGCCGGGATGTCATGTGAGTATCGGATTTTCCAGCGCTGGTGGGAGGCAAAGGTGAGGGGTGGAGCTCACAGAATGTGCACTGTGTAGGGATCGCGGGGACACAGGTTTGCCTTTTTCTGCTAGTGGGTTGTATGTGTGCTTCCATTGATAATCAGTTTATTGCAAGCATTACGGTGCTAGAGTGCTGAGAGCTTCCATACGTAATGCGTCTCATTCCAGCATTCGATTTACGCTTAGTTGGAGCTAACTTGCTAGAAGCTTGGATTTCATGATCCATGACTGTTGAGCATCCTTAGCTTTTCAAATTAATCATTCCCTTTCATAATCTCTCCCCCACGTACTCATTCCTTTTTCTGCTTTTTTCGACAAGGAATCACTTGCTTTTTTTCTAGCAAGTAATCACTTTCTGTGCTTAATGGCTGCGGGTACATAATCACTTTTGATTTCGATCACTATACCCGAGCTCTTTTTATTTTGGTAGAGATTTAATTAATCATGAATCATGGATCTTGAGCGCTGCTATCAATCATACAGATTCATGAGAGTCGAGACTCTCTCGATCGAGCTACAACCAATTAGCCAAATCGGAAGCCTTATGTGCTGGTTGCTAGCTAGAATGCATTGTGGTGTAGCTGGAATCGCTCATGAATCTTCAGCCTTTCTCACACAATCTTGACATTGGAGCTGTTGATCGAATTTAATATTGTCAGCTCAGTAGTTCGCTCCAACCTCCAAATAGATGCTAATCCCGTCTTTGTCAGCAATTTTGGGTCGAGACGACGGCTTCCTTACGAAACCCGCTACATAATCCATGCGCAAGGACAATCAGCAATCCTCCGTGCCGATCGTGGAGCCCAAAGTGGCTGCCATTGATGTTGGGTTTTTCTTGGAAGCCAAGTCAGGAACAGTGGCGTGCCTGGGATTAATCTCACCAAAAATTGACACTACGATGAGATGAACGAGCGGGTTTACTAATAAAATTTCGTAAAGCAAAAGGCAAGTTGGCCTATGTCGCCATAGCCAGCTGGGAAAGGACCCCAGTGTCGAAAGCTTTAGCTCCCAAACACAACACTCCCACCATGGAAGCTCTGATTCGCGAGATTTTCCCGAGGCAAATGTCCCATTTCCAGCACAGTCTAGAGAGAGAATTGCTGCAAATGATAAATAATGGTATGATCAGATGCAGGACTGTTGTTCGGTGGAATCTGTCAGCAAATAATGGCCAGATGGACGCGGATAATTTAACCAGAAAGGAGATTCCTGGCTGACTGGATCATCATCCTCACAATTTATAACGGAAATGGAATCGAAGGCGTTCCAATAGATCTGGTAAGACCGTCAAGCAAATAATGGCCAGATGGATGCGGATAATTTAACCAGAAAGGAGATTCCTGGCTGACTGGATCATCATCCTCACAATTTATAACGGAAATGGAATCGGAGTTGTTCCAATAGATCTGGTAAGACCGTCAAGCAAGCCATTGCCACCAAAATTACATCCAAAACACGCCAATCATTATAAATCTTTCTTCATGTAATGTCTTGGGAATCTGAATGATCCAAATTCTGAAGCGCATAGCTCAAATGTGCAGGTAGTTCTTCTCTCTTATGTCTGGCAATAGGAAATATCATGTCCCGAAAAAATTACCTTTGACCTTTTCTTTTCTAGTTGTAGATCCCTCAAGCCCATTAGCAAGGGAACCTCATACCCTTACTTAGGTTGCTCCAAGCATCAAGGTGCATCATGTATGTAACTTGGAAGGTCTCAAATCCCTCTCGAGTTTCCTTTTCATAAAATTTAAGTCATCTCAATTATACTTCTGTCTTAGAATCACATTTGGACTCTAGAATATAAAAAGGAGAATTTTGCAAAATCACTTCAAGGCACTAAAGCACATTGAACCTTGCTTGGAATATTGTTTAAGTTTTATAGGAAACCTAATAATCTATACTATTCTATATGGATGCTAATACCATACCAACCACGTGGCTGGGATTGGGAGGTTGGGGAAGCATTCTAGAGGTTCGAGGAAGAGAAGGGAGGTTCGAGGAGAGGAGGAGGACGTCCAAGGAGGGAAAAAGACCACGTGGAACGATCTACGGTAATGGACAAATGGACACGTGGCGACTATGGACGGGGATGAGAAAAGACAATGCGAAAATGTGGCAGCACCGCGGTGGGACTCAGAGACAAAGAGAGGTAAGTAAATGCGTGTGGCAGATGGCAGCCATCAAGAAGGCAGGTAGTAGGTCAATTGCTAGTGGTGGTAGCCCATCAAGGGAGTAATGATGGCGCAAAAGGGAGAAGACGATAAATGCTAGCACGGCGGACAGCACCAAAGACGGCGCAGGCAGAGAGGCAGGGAACGATGTGGCACCAGCAGAGAGGCACAAAGAGCAAATCATGGACAACACGGGTAGCAAGGGCACACAGTCTGTCGTGGCCACGTGGTATCGTGCACTAAGAGATGGTGGTTGGCATGGGGCAGAAGGCATAGTGACGACTGACGTGGGCATAGCTCGGAGCAGGTGGCGTAACGAACACTCGTCGACGTTGACAAGGCTTCACTCGTGGCTCCTTATATTGCATCGCCATGTGTGAATCCCATTTGCCACATGTGGTTCTTGCCATGCATAGCTGGTGGACAGCACGGGTCAGCTGAATCTGCCAGGGGCTCATGACCGAAGGCACAAGAGAGAGAGAGAGAGAGAGTCTATATATATATATATATACATTTTATATTTATATATTTTTAATATATATATCTAATTTTTTACTTATAAATATATGAATGTATTTTTTTATATTTATTTATATAAACAAATATATATTTATGGATATATTTCTTGTATACATACACTTTTATATTTATATAAACAGAAATTAATATACATGTATATATAATATGCTCAGAGAGAGAGAGAGAGAGATTATTTTTAAAAAACATATACATATATATTTATAAATATAAATATAAATAAATAAATAAAGATACACACACACACACAGGTGTAGGGCAAAGGAGCAGCATAGTTGCAGAATCATCCTTGTTGCCTGTTGATGCAAAATCGTCACTAAGAAGTGACTATGTGGTCAAATACCACTTTCCTCAGTTTTGCAGATCTGCCCGTGTGAGGCAAAAGTTGTGTTTTTTGCAGTGACAGAATATTTTACAGTGTTATGTAATGGCATCTGATTCTCTTTCACAGATTGTCACTGAAAAGCTTGACAAGAACAATTTCCAGGCATGGAAGTTTAGAATGACGAATTTCCTAATGGGAAAAGGCTTGCTATTGGGAAGTCATGTATGTTTGAATTGTCATAGGTTGCTCTAGAAGATGTTGCCTGTACCAAATACCATGCCCGCATCAAGAGATGAAGCGAAAAAGATGCTAACAACGGTGGGTATGGATTATGATACCATCCATGCTTGCCGTATGGAAAAGGCTTGCTATTGGGAAGTCATGTATGTTTGAATTGTCATAGGTTGCTCTAGAAGATGTTGCCTGCACCAAATACCATGCCCGCATCAAGAGATGAAGCGAAAAAGATGCTAACAACGGTGGGTATGGATTATGATACCATCCATGCTTGCCGTAATGATTGTATTCTCTTTTGTCATGAGCATGGACATTTGGCTAGTTGTCCAAAGTGTAGGGAACAATGATATAGAGATGACTTGCAGGGTGAGCGGATACCAGTAAAGATCTTGAGACACTTTCCCATCATTGCAAGAATACAACACATGTTCCGATGCAAATCCATAGCGGAGTTGATGACATGGCATGCATCTCATCAATCCACTGATGACACATTGAGGATTCCGACAGATTGTGCAGCTTGGAAGCACATAGATAATCAGTGGCCAGACTTTGCGAGGGAGCCACGCAACTTACATCTTGGGCTTGCCATAGACGGCGTGAATCCTTTCGGGTTACGCTCGACATCTTGGTCGACATGGCCCATAGTCGTGGTGAATTACAATATCCCACCATGGCTAACAATAAAAACGAGATACCTCATGCTTGCACTACTTGTGCCAGGAAAGTACAAGGCAAAAAATATGGACATGTACATGGCACCTTTGATAGAGGAGTTACAGATATTATGGAGAGGAGTGCAGGTCTTTGATATTTCCAGAGCTCCTAGACATACCAATGATATTTTGGTCAGGGGTATCTTGATGTGGACCATGCATGACTACCCAGGATATGGAGAGTGCGCAGGTACGTGGTTGTGTCTTTACATGTATAATGAGGGATTATGCTTTTATGACTCTCTTTCGCACGCATGTCTTGTACTAACACATTCATGCACGCGTGGAGAACTTGTTACAAGTGGGTACCATGCTTGTCCCGGCTTTGAAATCGCTTGCACGCTACTCCAAACATATGAGGAAAAATGTTTATGAAGGTCATGCTCGATACCTTCCGCTCGACCATCTCGCACGTGGAGGTCAGCTTGATCCACCACCATCATATTTGAAGGCAAGTGACTGGATTCAAGCTTGGAGGGTGAATGGAGAGGAACCTCCTCCTGGTATGAAGAGGCTATCGATCTTTCACGAGCTTCCTTATTGGGGTCAGTTACAAATCAATCATCTCTTGGATCTCATGCATATCTTCAAGAATGTGGGGGCTACTATTTGGACACACTTAGTTGGTTCCAAAGACTCGAGAGGAGTGCGAGAAGACTTTCGTGCTATGAATAGGATGTCTCGTTTGTGGCCCCAAGTGCATGCTTCGGGAAAAGTTGTCCTCCTGAAAGCAATGTGGATCCTCTCTACGAGGGAAGAGGCAGCGGTCAAGGCAGACATTGCTTCTTTTCAAACACCGATAGGATACATGCGTTCCTTGAAAGGAGCATTTTCAAAGGACAATAAGCTTAGTGGGCTCAAGTCCCATGATTGGCACAAGGTCTTATAGGTATTCTAAGTAGAATTAGTCTACCGATAATCGTGATGCATTAGCGTAATTATGATTATGTTATATTGTTGACATGACTTCTTTGTTGCTTTGATAGTTCATCCTCCCAATTACAATAAAAGGGTGCTTACAAGAAGATGTTAGAAATGCTATATTCAAGATTTGTGGTATTGTGAGGTATGCTTGCTATCAAATTGCATTGATTGCATTTTCTTCAATTTAACCTGATTAATTTGTAGACTGATTATGAAAATATTACATGGACATGTGAAATAGGTAGATATCTCAAAAAGAGATCTCCATATCGAGCATCGAGAAGGCTAGGGTGGAATCCATCGAAGCCGTATGCTTGCTTGAGAAGCACTTTCCCTCGAGCATTATGACAACTCAAGTCCACTTGCTTGTGCACATAGTTGATGAGGTGGCTATAGCAGGTACCGTTCATAGTCGATGGATGTTTTTTCTCGAGCCGTTTATGAAAACTTTAAAGGGATTTGTAAGACAAAGAGCAAGACCAAAAGCAAGCATGGCAGAGGGATGGCTTGTGCAAGAGTCATTAGTATATATCACAGAGTTTCTTGCATCCACGGATCTCGATATGCCGCAAGCTTGGCATAACAAGAATGATGATCGCATCGTTGGCGAGGTTCCCCAAGGAAAAGGGATTGAAAGAAAGATGAGCGAAGAGCAAATGGAGAAATTCAATAAGTTTTGTATCCTCAATAGCCCTGAGATGCAGAAGTGGATTGAGAGATATGAAGTGGCCAAAGCAGAAAGAATAAATGCAAGGACGAGATTCATAGTAATGTACAGGCGATCGCAACCATATCCACGGGATCTGGCTCTTCTCCCTACTCACATGTCACTTGATTGGCTACAACTGGCTCTACGTAAAGCCGAACGTGATGGAGAGACAATAAACGAGCGCGAGTGAGAGTTATCATCTGGATGTATGGTGCATGTAAGTTTCTTACCTCTTGATGTAATTAAATAATTTTTTGTGGCAATATACGCTATAAAATAGATGCATCTTCATTGTTTTAATGATGCTCTTTTACAGTACAAAAAGTACAGTGCATTATGGTCATATGGACGACATTTTCACGTGGAACGCATCGATTCAAAGAGAGTCACATATGATTGTGGAGTCATGGCTAACTTCATACAAAATAGCCGAGCAAGTGCTTTGGATACCAATCTTCTCTCCTCATAGTTGGATTATTGTGGAACCATATGCGACATCTATGAAGTTGATTTCAGATGATTTAGTATTTTCATTCTTGATGTAAAATGGTTTAGAACTATTTACAACGGTCCCCATGCGACAGTGAGAAAAGATAGTAGCGATTTCTTTGCAATAGACTCCACCAAACATTGGACCGATGAAAGTGATACTTTTGTTCTTCCCGAGCACTGTGAGCATGTGCATACTAATGATTTAATTAATCGAAGCTTTCGTTTTTAAAGATCCATTGATACATGTACTTGAGCATAATTTCATATATATAATTGATGACATTTGGCACCCATCTTCAATATAGGTGGTTTTTTATCCAGATCGTTCTGATCCAAGATGGTGGTACGTGATCCAAGTTGCACCACGAAGTAAGCAAATTTTTGAAGATAGAGATGTGGATATGGAGATGCCACTACCAATGCCGGATCCAATTGATGAATCTAGCGAAAAAGATGTAGATCACTATATGAGCCAAGAGGAAGATGCGCATATTAATGACATCGCATGGGAGGAAGATGGAGATCACGATATTGAGGAAGAAGACAACGATCATCAAGAATCACCACACTTTATTGAAGAAGATGATCAAATACTTTTAGGTGAACGTACGATGCTAGATTACGATGATGATATAGGAGATCAACTCGGTATAGAGTTGGAGATAGACTTGTTTGGCGCCTTAGACTTGGCTCAAGATGAAACAGTTGATGTAAATGCTCTTAATTGATTTTTTTTATCTCAAACTTGGACATGGATATATGAGCTTCAAAGGCTTGATGTACATGCTCTCATATTTTTATTCTCTATGAGATCAAACATGTATGAAAATTTAAAAAATTTTGTCATTGGAAAAAACTAACTTTTAAGGCCTATATGGAAAAAAAAACCTCTCTGGAAAACGTCACTATAAAATAGTATATCAATGTCGCTAGATATATAGCAACATTTAAAAGTCGCTATATAGCAACCTTTATAAAAGTCGCTATATAGTGACTTTTGGCAAGCGTCGCTATATAGCGACGCTTTACGGAACTCGCTTTTCATACCAATGATTAATGCCACATGGGCGCTAAACGTCGGTATGTAAACGTCGCAATAGGATCCGTGTGTAATAGTGGATGAGCAACTAGCATGGAGCAAAATGCAAACATGAGTACATTCTTATTTTCTCGCCAGCAATTATCAGCTTGTATTCTCAAAGTCGGTGGTAGGTGACCTTTTTCTGCATGTACATCACGAATTGCCTTCATAATAGATGTGAGATAGATGTTACAACTTGATTTCTATCATGTAGATGCAAGGAATCAATCCATATATCTGCAAAGAACTTAATTCCATGCACTAACACTCCACATAGATGTGTCTTTAGAAAGTGCTTTCCTTGTAATTTAGGTGGAGTGGCAACAAAACGAGGCAATGTTGTTGGATTTTGATCCATGCCATCTACAATAAGGCACATGTAGTCATCCAGACGCGAAATAGCTTGCTCCTTCCAAAATGCATATTTTTGTCTGGAATGTCGAATAAGGTCATGATGAGATTTTCGGTTTTTTTTGTATAATTCCCTTTGATTTGGACATGTTGCACTCTCAATCGCTCGCTTTAAATCATCATAGACATTGCACTTTGACATTTTTTCCCGCCTTGGGATTTTAACATATCCAAAGTTCTTCTTCCAAAGAGTATACAAAGTATGAGAAGAAACTACAGCATCCCCTCTTTGCCTTTGCTTTTCTGCAATAGAGTCAAATACTTTGAGCTTTGTCAAGCCCATTGGAAGGTGCATGTCAGTGATTGCGTCACCGTTAGGGAGTTTGGTAGATATATGGGGTTGAGGTAAAGCATTTTCATGTATAAAGTCTTGCAAAATTGCTGCTGCCCTGACAGTTGAGATTCTTGATTTGGACCTTCCTCTATTACCATGAATGCTATTGTTGCCGCCCTTTGCCTTGGTGACTAAAGCCCAATATGTACCATGGGATAATCCAGCAATATTCCGATATGCCTTATTGCAAATCTTTTTTCCATTTACGAGAGGTTTTACCTTTTGTCTTGAACTTAGCCTTTTCTTGCCATTCTGAAGAAAGCAAGAGAGACTTGTGAGAAGGTATTCATTTCTTTCGCTTCCTCTTCTTTGCCACACGTGTCCTCTACATTCCTTGATGTTTGCAAGATCAATGAAGTGCATATATCTTCGCTTGCAATATAGATATCCCAATGCATTTAACATGTTCTCCTCCTTCATTACTCTCTTCCTCTTTGGTTGCTTTTGTGGATCCCGAGTCTTCGAAAGTAGCAAACTGAACTGGGATCACTATCATGGATTGTAGCAAATGGAACTACTTCTCTTTTGCTACATAAAATCACATCCATCCCTGGAACAAAATCTATGGCAATCTCCTTTGTGAGAGTCCTTTGCAAGCAAGCTGTAGTAGCAACAATTACATAAATATTAGGGGTGGTAGCAAGCTAAGGGTGTCCACTTCCGGACCACTTTCGGGTGAGTGTGACACCCGCTCGAGTGAAAATACAAAGGTTTTGCTTCGGTCTCCAATACCTCGATCGAGGTATTAGCTCCAATGAAAATCACACACGAGGACAACCGAGCCAAGCCAGTACCTCGATCGAGGTACTGGGCTTTTTTCACCGGACCGAGCCTCTACCTCGATCGAGGTTTGCTGGCAAGCCACCTATACATGCCACATCTACCTCGTTCGAGGTATTCTGGCAATCCAGCTCAACCTCGATCGAGGTAAGGTGGCATGTCCAGCATACCTCGATCGAGGTATGTGCCATCCGACAGGGCAGATGACATACCTCGATCGAGGTATGCTGGATCGATGACTTGGCATCCGGCTGCTGCCGACATATCTCGATCGAGGTATCGTGGCATGTCAAAACCTCCATCGACGTGGATGTACCGAGATGTATGGGCATGTCACAATACCTCGATCGAGGTATCGTGGCATGTCAATACCTCCATCGACGTGGATGTACTGAGATATATGGGCATGTCACAATACCTCGATCGAGGTATCGTGGCATGTCAATACCTCGATCGAGGTAGATGTACCGAGATGTATGGGCATGTCACAATACCTCGATCGAGGTATCGTGGCATGCATGCAGAATACCTCGATCGAGGTAGCTAAACCCTAATTTTTCTTATAAAAGGAGAGCGATCCCCCTCATTCCGCATACCTCGATCGAGCTCCTCCTCATGCACCGATTTCGGATTTGTGGGACTTCGACAGAATTGCACGAGCGACGGAGAGCCACCAACGGACATCGACGGAGATGGACGGAGCTGGAGCGGGAGAGTCCAGGTAGGGTTTTTTTTATGTAGCATTTTCTTTTTGGTAAAATTTGATTAAATTTTAGTTTATAAGAAAAATTATAAAAAATTTCTAAATTTCAAATGCATTTTAATGTTTTTTTGAAATTTATGAATTACGATATTTTTTATTTGAAATGTGAAAATGAAATTTTTTTTTTTTAAATAGAGCTATTTTTATTAAATAAAAAAACATTCATAGGAATAATTGTAAAATATTTATAAATTTGAAATGCATTTGTAAATTTTTTTTACATTTTTGAATTACGACATTTATAATTTAAAATGTGAAAATTTTAAATTTAAAAAACGTTAAATGAGGCATTTTTTATTTAAAATGTGAAAATGTTCTATATTTCTATTTTTTTTATGTAGCATTTTCTTTTTGGTAGAATTTAATTAAACTTTAGTTTATAAGAAAAATTATAAAAAATTTCTAAATTTCAAATGCATTTAATGTTTTTTTGAAATTTATGAATTACGACATTTTTATTTAAAATGTGAAAATGAATTTTTTTTTTTAATAGAGCTATTTTTATTAAATAAAAAAACGTTCATAGGAATAATTATAAAATATTTATAAATTTAAAATGCATTTGTAAATTTTTTTTAAATTTTTGAATTACGACATTTATAATTTAAAATGTGAAAATTTTAAATTTAAAAAACGTTTAATGAGGCATTTTTTATTCAAAATATGAAAATGTTCTATATATTTCTGTTTTTTTAATGTAGCATTTTCTTTTTGGTAGAATTTAATTAAATTTTAGTTTATAAGAAAAATTATAAAAATTTTCTAAATTTCAAATGCATTTTAATGTTTTTTTAAAATTTATGAATTATGACATTTTTTATTTAAAATGTGAAAATGAAATTTTTTTTTAAAATAGAGCTATTTTTATTAAATTAAAAAACGTTCATAGGAATAAGTATAAAATATTTATAAATTTGAAATGCATTTGTAAATTTTTTTTAAAATTTTGAATTACGACATTTATAATTTAAAATGTGAAATTTTTAAATTTAAAAAACGTTTAATGAGGCATTTTTTATTCAAAATGTGAAAATGTAAAAATTAGGTTTTTAAAAATCATCTTTGAAAAAAAAGAGATTAAAGTTATTTTTTTAAATTAGAGCTATTTTTATTGAAATAAAAAACATTTAAATCTTAGTTTATAGGAATAATTATAAAATATTTTTAAAATTGAAATGCATTTGAAAGTTTTTTTAAATTATTTTTGGAATTACGTAATTATTTATTTAAAATGTGAAAATGTAAATATTTTGTTTTTAAAATCATCTTTAAAAAAAAGGAGATTAAAGTTTAAATTAGTGCTATTTTTATTAATATAAAGAAATGTTTAAATTTTAGTTTATAGGAATAATTATAAAATATTTCTAAATTTGAAATGCATTTTAAAGTTTTTTTAATTATTTTTGGAATTACGTAATTTTTTATTTAAAGCCTGAAAATGTATATATTTTGTTTTTTGAAATCATCTTTTAAAAAAAAGAGATTAAAGATATTTTTTTTATTAGTGTTATTTATATTTAAATAAAAAAACGTTTAAATTTTATTTTTAAAAATGATCTTTTAAAAAAAAGAAAATAAGAGTTTAAGTTAGTATGTAAATGTCAAAAAGTATATAATTCGTTTTTTAAAATAATATATTTAAAAAATTTTATAAGTGAAGTTTACAAATTACTGAAGTTTTGAATTTAATATAACGTTTAAATTTTGTTTTTAGAAATCATGTATTAAGAACAAGAAAATAAGAATTTTGTTAAAATAAGAAAATCATGTATTAAAAACAAGAAAACAAGAAAACAAGAACAAGAAAAAGAGAGATTAAAGTAGGTTCTATGCTATCTTTGAAATTGGTGCTATTTTTATTTAAATAAAAAAACGTTTAAATTTTAGTCTTCAAAACCATCTTTTAAAAAATCATCATTTATGTGGAATATTATAGATTATATAGTTGGTTAAGAGTTGTTTCATAATTTAGGTAGAGTAAGTAGGCTGTATAAAACACCACATGGGCATTATCCCTAAAACACCACACCACATGGGCAAAGACCCCAACACTAGAGTGGTTAGATGCATAAGCATATGGCTAATTAAATCTTGTAAATGCACCAGCGCATCGAAAACACATACGTAATTTATGATTGTCCAAAGGTCTCCTCTCTCCCCAAGCATGGGAACCAAGTGATGATCTATAGGAATGGCCACTAGTTGAGGTGGATTGCCCAACCAAAATAGATAATATTGAAAAGGCTTAATTATTTTCTCAAAGTTCTCGCTTTAAAAGGTCTGTAGTGTGAACCCGCTCTCTTTTTTAATGTGTAGTCCGAGAAATACTAGATGCGCCTTGCTTGTGTATCGTTCAAAGTAATGTATTATCTCCTCCATATCTATTGCAAACCCAAGGCAGTAAAGCATTCAAAGAAGGTCTTATTAACCAAACCTCTCCACTATCTGTCCTTAGTATAGGGGCCATAAGTGGACAATGTGGTCCTTACACCACATGTGGAAAAGTTTCATATTGGATAAAAAGTGAAAAAAGGGAAACATATAAGGAAAAAATATTTGAGACATCTAAGTTTAAAAATGCAACAACTAGAGTTTGAAAAAATTCTAATCAAAAGTAAGAATTATTAATAATATTGATTAATATTGAGCCACACATTTGGCCCATCTACCGGTAGGTGCATAGCATGATCCCAACGACATCCTACCTCATCAAGGAGTATGTACAAATAGTTTTCATTACGTAAATAGATTATAAGTCATATTGAATAGAATATTATTTTCATTACCCAAATAGAATATTAATTTCCATGTGTTTTTTTTGTGCATGCGCCAGCCAGTGCACAGGTTCTAGCACCACTATTTGTATGCAGATAGAGATGCTGAGAGCTTAGATGAGGGCACTGCAGGATGCTAGGGCACCCCCTCACTTGGTTGTGAGTCTGGATTCAGTTATTGAGGCTCTGGGTCGATTGGACACAGTTGAGGACGTTGTGGATAGCTTTCAGGCACAGGCTGAGGCGGAGATTACTAGTGGTGGCTTGGATTAGTAGACAGCCATTCGACAGTTGTTTGAGCGTGAGTCACCTCACATGCAGGCCTTGGAGGATATGTTTTGGGATGGTCACACCGAGGCGATGCGACCACGATCAAGGCTCCCCTTGCATATTTTACGTTGTAGGCACCCCATCATAGCAGCACACATTTATCCGAGATATCTCGCTGCGAATGGTGGTCGATTGCCTCACAACCGTCAGATAGCCAAGTCGTTTGCCATGCAGCTATACGCTGAGTTTGTGCTTGGTCATCGGGTGGACTACCTTAGTACTCGTCCAGGATCAGGAGCGGGACGTGGTAGGATGGGGCGTCAGGAGCATCAGATCGGCGTCGACGCGAGGCACCAGAGTTGCACACACCATCCCTGCACCGGCATTGCGAGCTGTGGGAGGACAGATTAGGAGGGATGTTCATTCAGTGGCATCATCCTTGCAGCACATGGTCTCTGCCCTATCGAGATCTATTGCGATTCCACCTCCCCCACCTCGATCATCGATGGAGCCTCCCACATCCACACCACCTCCCACATCTACGCCGCCTCAGCACGAGTTGAAGGCTCGAGACACACGGATTGCAGAGTTGGAGGCATTGTTGGCCGAGTCTAGGGACGAGGTTAGTTATTTTGATCATGTTAGTTTATTTTTTTGTAGCGTGTTTTGAACTGAAGTTTTTTGGTTAATTCTCACCATGTACGCGACATGTTTGCATTGCAGGCACATCTATCGTCAGGAGATGGAGTCTCGCGTACGACTGTTGCAGACAGATTTGGAGGAGCAGAGGATTTGGACACACATAGCATACCATCGTGCAGAGCACTATATTTTGCAGTTGAGGCATATTAGTCGTGATCCATCTCGCCATAGGAACGACCCCAGCGTGGCCCTATA
Organism: Dipteris shenzhenensis; assembly: GCF_047967505.1. Taxonomy (NCBI): domain Eukaryota; kingdom Viridiplantae; phylum Streptophyta; class Polypodiopsida; order Gleicheniales; family Dipteridaceae; genus Dipteris; species Dipteris shenzhenensis. Next base: position 53,437,525 of record NC_141607.1, on the reverse strand, counting down.
CCCTGCTCCTCCCTGTAGATGTGCCGACTAGGACACCCATAGACGCAGCAGTCATAGCCAGGCTTCCTACTGCCACTTGTGTCCTTTGCCACGAGGAGTTTGACACCGTAGGGTGGTTTGGACTAGGGTGCGGCCACATCGCACATCTCCATTGCATGACCCGCCACATGGTGGCACGATCAGTGTGCCCTGTATGCTTTGCTGACATTGATGTGGCGACATACAGAGGACTAGGCATGGATGATCTATATCCTGGTCATCGTCAGGCCGTTGATCCATTCGCCCGTGTAGTCTTGACAGAGCACTACAGGGAGGAGGCACAGAGAGCGTTGCTGATGCAGGAGGGTGCTGATACATCGGTGGTTGCAGCATGCGTTCCACGATGCTTTTCGTATGGTGATTTCATGCCAGGTGACGAGGCACGAGCGGAGGAGGCACGCCGGATTGAGCGAGAGACAGAGCTGCAGACATCTTTGCAGCAGTGGGTGGAGCAGCAGCTAGGGCGGCGGGGGCCGAGACCAGCATGTAAAATTACTCGCGTTGGATTTGAGGCACGAGTATTCACAGATGCACGGCTATGGAAGTTGAGACGCGCATACATAGAGGAGGCGAGGGAGGTAGAGATGGCAGCGGTGGCGCGTGCAGCATGCCCTCCTCTTCATCAGGATGAGGCTGGCCCTTCTCATGCAGGTGATGAGGCTGGCCCATCTGAGCCGGCTTTGCCTGAGGGCACACAGCGCGGACGGTTGGGCAGCGGGTCATACAGGAGCCACGTCAGCGTTCCACTAGAGGATCATATGTAGAGCTATTAGATTCAGATTCAGATTGATTGTTTAGGCTTCACACATTTCTTGTATAGGGATGCACTTTTGCAGCATGATGATGATGATGTACAGATTCATTTTGGTACTTTCATGATATTGTTCCCACTTTTATGATGTATGAGCATTTTCGTACTTTCATGATGTTCTTCACACTTTGTTTATCTCAGTTTATCTAGTTTATAGTTTGTTTAAATGTAACATAAACATTTAAAATTAGGAGTATGATTTTGAATTTCGAATATCTCAATTCACACATCTAATACATAAGGTATTTAAAAAAGAATGCCATGTGAAGTAATTGTAAACATTAAGCATTGAAAAAGTGTTCAAGTTCCAACTTTATTATTTTGAATATCATATTGAATTTCATATATATCAATGCTTGCAATTATTACACTAAACCTAAGAGCCGTGCGAAGTTTCATCCCCATGTGCGTATTTAAAATTAAGAGTATGATTTTGAATTTCAAATATCTCAATTCACACATCTAATACATAATGTATTTTAAAAATAATGCCGTGTGTCGTAATTGTAAACATTAAGCATTGAAAAGGTGCTTGCAAAAATGTATGCATTATACCTTCCACGTGGCGCAAACCAGATCAGTTGGAGACCAAATCTTGCGTGGATGTACGTCTAGGGTAGCCTAAGAGGCGTGTGAAGTTTCGTCCCCAACAGGGTTTAGGATTTAGGGTTCAGGGTTTAGGGTTTAGGGTTTAGTTGTGCTAGTAGGGATTGCTTCTACGTGGCGCAAACCAAATCAGTTGGAGACCAAATCTTGCGTGGATGTACGTCTAGGGTAGCCTAAGAGGTGTGTGAAGTTTCATCCCCAACAGGGTTTAGGATTTAGGGTTCAGGGTTTAGGGTTTAGGGTTTAGGGTTTAGTCGTGCTAGTAGGGATTCCTTCTACGTGGCGCAAACCAAATCAGTTGGAGACCAAATCTTGCGTGGATGTACGTCTAGGGTAGCCTAAGAGGCGTGTGAAGTTTCGTCCCCAATAGGGTTTAGGATTTAGGGTTCAGGGTTTAGGGTTTAGGGTTTAGTCGTGCTAGTAGGGATTGCTTCTACGTGGCACAAACCAAATCAGTTGGAGACCAAATCTTGCGTGTATGTACGTCTAGGGTAGCCTAAGAGGCGTGTGAAGTTTTGTCCCCAACAGGGTTTAGGATTTAGGGTTTAGGGTTTAGGGTTTAGGGTTTAGGGTTTAGTCGTGCTAGTAGGGATTCCTTCTACGTGGCGCAAACCAAATCAGTTGGAGACCAAATCTTGCGTGGATGTACTTCTAGGGTAGCCTAAGAGGCGTGTGAAGTTTTGTCCCCAACAGGGTTTAGGATTTAGGGTTCAGGGTTTAGGGTTTAGGGTTTAGGGTTTAGGGTTTAGTCATGCTAGTAGGGATTGCTTCTACGTGGCGCAAACCAAATCAGTTGGAGAAATGATGAGGTGGCACATGTGGCAGCACGTGTGGCAATGTAAGGTGACATGGCAAGGAGTGATGTCACATCTCTTTGATGAGATGACACCACGTGGTCTAACAATGTGGCATGGTTTTGATGACTCAGCCTTCCACATGGGTAGCATGCAGACTCCAAAGGCTTGCCACTAGGGTCGGTGATGCTCCTAGCCTACCTCACCAAGCCTAATACCAAGCCTACCTTGTCTTGGTATTAGGCTTGGGTGGCCCTTTTTCCCCCACAAAAGGGAGATTTAATTGTTGGAGGCCATATCGTACGTTTCCCTTACTCAAATTTAACCAAATTTTTTTCCTCTTATTCATCATGCAGAGGACTAAAAATATTGACATTTTTGAAATGTTTGGTTATGTTTGAGAATTACTAGATTTATTTTTAATATTCTTTGTTGATCCTCTAAGGAGTAAAAGTAAAAATTAAACTTCAATCTTCCTAAATCTAACTGTTGGATTTGGGATTTGATGATTCAACCACACACCCTTATGTGCCTACTAACCTTCCACCGAATTGGATTTGCTTAATTATTCAAAATACTAAAAAAAATGGTGTGCTACTAAAATGCATGTATTTTATGACTTTATTTATTATAAATAATTATTTATAATTAGATAAATCATTCAAAAAATTACCAATAAATCAAGTTAAGCTCTACATAATGCAAAGAGACCACTTACAAAGTTTCAATAACACTCTCTGTTTGTGACAAACGTGTGACATGCCGTGTGACACAAAGAAATTTTTTGTGTGTGCATCGAATTTTCGATCGGACTATACGATTGTGTGCACAATAGCAAGTGTGATGTTGTGTCAGAAGACTTCAAAGACTAGATCCATAGGAAAGTAGGTGAGATTTGCATTTTTGTGTGCTAAAAAGCTTGTTTTTCCACCTCCTAAGGATTGGGGAGTATTTGCATTTTTGTGTGCTAAAAAGCTTGTTTTTCCACCTCCTAAGGATTGGGGAGTGAACAAAAAGTGGACACCCTTAGCTTGCTACTTCCCTTAGTCTCTTTTTAATAATCTACTCATTTATTATAATTTTTAATTAGTACTTAATTTATTGGTGGGAGAAGTTATCCGATCAAGTACTCATCAAATGGACACGCCACTTTGCATGCAACTCAATAACACCTACATTGAGGTGCGTGCAAAGTATTGTGCCCATCGGCTATGCTTTGCATGGTATATCATGCATTAAACACTGTTTGTGCCTCAGTGTCATACACAACCATAAAAAACACGGTCCTAGGTGTGTTGTTCAAACATGTACTTATCGGATGAGGGCTCCACTTTGCACACAAGTCAAGTTTAACTAGGTTGAGGTGTGTGCAAAGTATTTGGATATGCGTTGCATGGTCGATCACACATTATACACCGTTTTTCCCCTAGTGATATGCACATCTGTAAAAAAACATGGCCTTAGGTGCGTTATACAACCAAGTACTTATCATATGGGTGTGCCTCTTTGCAAACAAGTTAATACCACCTAGGTTGAGGTGCAAGTAAAGTGTTTTGACCATTGGATATGCATTGCATGGTCAATTGAGCTTTAAATATTGTTTTTGCCTTAGTGTCAAGCACATTTGTTTAAAAACACGCTCCTGGGTGTGTTATCCGATCAAGTACTTATCGAATGAACACGCCACTTTGCATGCAACTCAATAACACCTAGGTTGAGGTGTGTGCAAATTATTGTGCCCATCGGATATGCTTTGTGTGGTATATCATGCATTAAACACCGTTTGTGCCTCAACGTCATGCACAACCATAAAAAAATACGCTTTTAGGCGTGTTATCCAACCAAGTGCTTATTGGATGGTGTAGGACTTTGCATGTAACTCAATACCACCAATTTTGAGGCTCATGCAAAGTATTGTGCCCATTGGATATGCTTTGCATGGTCGAGGGAGAATTAAATACCGTTTTTGCCTTAGTGTCATGCACAACCGTTAAAAAACACGGTCCTAGAAGAGTTATTCGAACAAATGCTTATCGGATTGGGGCACCTCTTTGCACACAAATCAATACTACCTAGGTTGAGGTGTGTGCAAAGTATTATGCCCATCGGATATGATTTACATTGTCAATCACGCATTATACAACATTTTCATCCTTGTGATATGCACTACCGTCAAAAAACACGCTCCTAGGTGTGTTATCCGAACAAGTACTTATGGTATGGGAGCATCACTTTGCATGAAACTCAACACCACATAGGTTGAGGCACATGCAAACTATTTTTTCCATTAGATATGCTTTGCATAGGCAATCACGCATTATACACCGTTTTTGCCTTAGTGTCATGCGCAACTGTAAAACACAAGGTCCTAGATGTGTTATTTGAACAAGTACTTATGGGATGGGCGCACCACTTTGCATGTAAGTCAATTCCACCTAGTTTCAGGTGTGTGCAAAGTATTGTTCCCATCCGATATGCTTTGCATTGTCGATCAAGCATAAAACACCATTTTTTGCCTTAGTGTCATGCACAACCATAAGAAAACATGGTCCTAAGTGTGTTATTCAAACACGTACTTCTCAAATGGGAGCTCCACTTTGCATGCAAGTCCATTTCAACTAGGTTGAGGTGCATGCAAAGTATTGTGACTATTAGATATACTTTGCATGGTCGATCATGCATTATACTCCATTTTCCCCCTAATGATATGCACATCCGTAAAAAAACACGCCCTTAGGTGTGTTATTTGACCAAGTACTTATCGGATGGGTGTGCCTCTTTGAAAACAAGTCAATACCACCTAGATTAAGGTGTACGAAAAGTATTGTGCCCATCGGATATGTTTTGCATGGTCGATCGAGCATTAAATACCATTTTTGCCTTAGTGTCATGCACATCCGTAAAAAAACATGCTCTTAGGTATGTTATCCGATCAAGTACTTATGGGATGGGCATGCCACTTTGCATGTAAGTTGATTCCACCTAGTTTAAGGTGTGTGCAAAGTATTGTACCCATCGCATATGCTTTGCATTGTCGATCAAGCATAAAACACTGTTTTTGCCTTAGTGTCATGCACAACCATAAAAAAACACGGTCCTAGGTGTGTTATTCAAACAAGTACTTCTCAGATGGGGGCTCCACTTTGCACGCAAGTCCATTTCAACTAGGTTGAGGTGTGTGCAGAGTATTGTGACCATCGGATATGCTTTGCATGGTCGATCATGCATTATACACCGTTTTTCCCCTTGTGATATGCACATCCGTAAAAAAGCATGCCCTTAGGTGTGTTATCTGATCAAGTACTTATCGGATGGGTGTGCCTCTTTGAGAACATGTCAATACCACCTAGATTGAGGCATAGGAAAAGTATTGTGCCCATCGGATATCCTTTGCATTGTCGATCGAGCATTAAATACCATTTCTGCTCTAGTATCATGCACATCCGTAAAAAAACACGCTGCTAGGTATGTTATCTCATTAAGTACTTATGGGATGGGTGCGCCATTTTGCATGTAAGTTAATTCCACCTACTTGAAGGTGTATGCAAAGTATTGTGCCCATAGGATATGCTTTGCATTGTCGATCAAGCATAAAACACCGTTTTTGCCTTAGTGTCATGCACAACCATAAAAAACCATGGTCCTAGGTGTGTTTTTCAAACAAGTACTTCTCAGATGGGGGCTCCACTTTGCACGCAAGTCCATTTCAACTAGGTTGAGGTGCCTCCAAAGTATTGTGACCATCGGATATGCTTTGCATGGTCGATCACGCATTATCCACCGTTTTTCCCATAGTGATATGCACATCCGCAAAAAAACACGCCCTTAGGTATGTTATCTGACCAAGTACTTATCCGATGGGTGTGCCTCTTTGAAAACATTTCAATACCACCTAGGTTGAGGCATAGGACAAGTATTGTGCCCATCGGATATCCTTTGCATGGTCGATCTAGCATTAAATACTATTTTTGCTCTAGTGTCATGCACATCCGTAAAAAAACATGCTGCTAGGTATGTTATCTGATCAAGTACTTATGGGATGGGCGTGCCACTTTGCATGTAAGTCAATTCCACCTATTTAAATGTGTGTATAAAGTATTGTGCCCATCGGATATGCTTTGCATTGTCGATCAAGCATGAAACACCGTTTTTGCCTTAGTGTCATGCACAACCATAAAAAAACATGGTCCTAGATGTGTTATTCAAAAAAGTACTTATCGGATGGGGGCTCCACTTTGCACGTAAGTCCATTTCAACTAGGTTGAGGTGCATGCAAAGTATTGTGACCATCGGATATGCTTTTCATGGTGGATCACGCATTATACAACGTTTTTCCTGTAGTGATATGCACATCCACAAAAAAACACGCCCTTAGGTATGTTATCTAACCAAGTACTTATCGGATGGGTGTGCCTCTTTGAAAACATGTCAATACCACCTAGGTTAAGGTGTAGGAAAAGCACTGTGCCGATCGGATATGCTTTGCATGGTTGATCAAGCATTAATTACCATTTTTGCCTTAGTGTCATGCACATCCGTTAAAAAACACACTACTAGGTATGTTATCTGATCAAGTACTTATGAAATGGGAATGCCACTTTGCATGTAAGTCAATTACACCTATTTTAAGGTGTGTGCAAAGTGTTATGCCCACCGGATATGCTTTGCATTGTCGATCAAGCATAAAACACCGTTTTTGCCTTAGTGTAATGCACAACCATAAAAGAACCTGGTCCTAGGTGTGTTATTCCAACAAGTACTTATCGGATGGGGGCTCCACTTCAGCGAGTCTATTTCAACTAGATTGAGGTGCGAGCAAAGTATTGTGACCATCGGTTATGATTTGCATGGTCGATCACAAAATATACACTATTTTTCCTGTAGTGATATGTAAATTCGTAAAAAAACACGACCTTAGGTGTGTTATCTGACCAAGTACTTATCAGATGGGTGTGCCTCTTTGAAAACATGTCAATACCACCAAGGTCAAGGCATAGGAAAAGTATTGTGCCCATCGGATATGCTTTGCATGGTCGATTGAGCATTAAATACCAATTTTGCCTTAGTGTCATGCACATCCGTAAAAAACATCACATCTAGGTATGTTATCCGATTAAGTCCTTATGGGATGGGCATGCCACTTTGCATGTAAGTCAATTACACATAGTTTAAGGTGTGTGCAAATTGTTATGCCCATCAGATATGCTTTGCATTGTCGATCAAGCATAAAAAACCATTTTTGCTCTAATGTAATGCACAACCATAAAAAAACATGGTCCTAGGTGTGTTATTCAAACAAGTACTTATCGGATGGGGGCTCCACTTTGCACGCAAGTCTCTTTTAACTAGGTTGAGGTGCATGCAAAGTATTGTGACCATTGGATATGCTTTGCATGGTCGATCACACATTATACACCGTTTTTCCCATAGTGATATGCACATCCGCAAAAAAACACACCCTTAGGTGTATTATCTGACCAAGTACTTATCGGATGGGTGTGTCTATTCGAAAACATGTCAATGCCACCTAGGTTGAGGCATAGAAAAATTATTGTGCCCATAGAATATGCTTTGCATGGTCGATCGAGCATTAAATACCATTTTTACCTTAGTGTCATGCACATCCATAAAAAAACACGCTGCTAGGAATGTTATCCGATCAAGTACTTATGGGATGGGCATGCCACTTTGCATGTAAGTCAATTCCTCCTAGTTTAAGGTGTGTGCAAAGTATTGTACCCATTGGATATGCTTTGCATTGTCGATCAAGCATAAAACACCGTTTTTGCCTTAGTGTCATGCACAATCATTAAAAAACATGGTCCTAGGTGTGTTATTCAAACAAGTACTTCTCAGATGGGGGCTCCACTTTCCATGCAAGTCCCTTTAAACTAGGTTGAGGTGTGTGCAAAGTATTGTGACCATCGGATATGCTTTGCATGGTCGATCGCGCATTATACACACTTTTTCCCCTAGTGATATGCACATCCGTAAAAAAGCACACCCTTAGGTGTGTTATTTGACCAAGTACTTATCAGATGGGTGTCCCTCTTTGATAACATGTGAATACCACCTAGGTTGACGCATAGGAAAAGTATTGTGCCCATCGGATATCCTTTGCTTTGTCGATTGAGCATTAAATACCATTTTTGCTCTAGTGTCATGCACATCCGTAAAAAAACACGCTGCTAGGTATGTTATCCGATCAATTACTTATGGGATGGGCGCACCAATTTGTATGTAGGTTAATTACACCTATTTGAAGGTGTGTGCAAAGTATTGTGCCCATCGGATATGCTTTGCATTGTCGATCAAGCATAAAACACCGTTTTTGCCTTAGTGTCATGCACAACCATAAAAGAACACGGTCCTAGGTATGTTATTCAAACAATTACTTCTCAGATGGGGGATCCACTTTGCATGCAAGTCTATTTCAACTAGGTTGAGGTGCGTGCAAAGTATTGTGACCATCGGATATGCTGTTCATGGTCGATCACACATTATTCACCGTTTTTCCCATAGTAATATGCACATCCGTAAAAAAACATGCCCGTAGGAAAAGTTTTTTGCCCATCAGATATCCTTTGCATGGTTGATCGAGCATTAAATACTATTTTTGCTCTAGTGTCATGCACATTCGTTAAAAAACACGCTGCTAGGTATGTTATCCGATCAAGTACTTATGGGATGGGCACGTCACTTTGTATGTAAGTCAATTCCACCTAGTTGAAGGTGTGTGCAAAGTATTGTGCCCATCGTATATGCTTTGCATTGTCGATCAAGCATAAAACATCGTTTTTGCATTAGTGTCATGCACAACCATAAAAAAACACGGTCCTAGGTGTGTTATTCAAACAAGTACTTATCAGATGTGGGCTCCACTTTGCACGCAAGTCCGTTTCAACTAGGTTGAGGTGCATGCAGAGTATTATGACCATCAGATATGCTTTGCATGGTCGATCACGCATTATACAACGTTTTTCTTGTAGTGATATGCACATCCGCAAAAATACATGCCCTTAGGTATGTTATCTGACCATGTACTTATCAGTTGGGTGTACCTCTTTGAAAACATGTCAATACCACCTAGGTTAAGGTGTAGGAAAAGTATTGTGCCCATCGGATATGCTTTGCATGGTCGATCGAGCATTAATTACCATTTTTGCCTTAGTGTCATGCACATCCATAAAAAAACACGCTGCTAGGTGTGTTATGCGATCAAGTACTTATGGGATGGGAATGCCACTTTACAAGTAAATTCAAATCCACCTATTTTAAGGTGTGTGCAAAGTGTGATGCCCATTGGATATGCTTTGCATTGTCGATCAAGCATAAAACACCGTTTTTGCCTTAGTGTAATGCACAACCATGAAAAAACACAGTCCTAGGTGTGTTATTCAAACAAGTACTTATCGGATGGGGGCTCCACTTCGCATGCAAGTCTATTTCAATTAGATTGAGGTACATACAAAGTATTGTGACCATCGGATATGTTTTGCATGGTCGATCATGCATTATACACCATTTTTCCTATAGTGAAATGCACATATGCAAAAAAACACGCCCTTAGGTGTGTTATTTGACCAAGTACTTATCGGATGGGTGTGCCTCTTTGAAAACATGTCAATATTACCTAGGTTAAGGTGTAGGAAAAGTATTGTGCCCATGGGATATGCTTTGCATGGTCGATCGAGCATTAAATACTATTTTTGCCTTAGTGTCATGCACATCCGTAAAAAAACACGCTCCTAGGTATGTTATCCGATCAAGTACTTATGGGATGGGCATTCCACTTTGCATGTAAGTCAATTCCACCTAATTTAAGGTGTGTGCAAAGTATTGTACCCATCGGATATGCTTTACATTGTCGATCAAGCATAAAACACCGTTTTTGCCTTAGTGTCATGCACAACCATTAAAAAACACGGTCCTAGGTGTGTTATTCAAACAAGTACTTCTTAGATGGGGGATCCACTTTGCATTCAAGTCCGTTTAAACTAGGTTGAGTTGCGTGCAAAGTATTATGACCATCGGATATGCTTTTCATGGTCGATCACGCATTATACACCGTTTTTCCCCTAGTGATATGCACATCTGTAAAAAAGCACGCCCTTAGGTGTGTTATCTGATCAAGTACTTATCGGATGGGTGTGCCTCTTTGAGAACATGTCAATACCACCTAGGTTGAGGCATAGGAAAAGTATTGTGCCCATCCGATATCCTTTGCATTGTAGATCGAGCATTAAATACCATTTTTGCTCTAGTGTCATGCACATCCGTAAAAAAACACGCTGCTAGGTGCGTTATCCGATCAAGTACTTATGGGATGGGCACGCCATTTTTCCTGTAAGTCAATTCCACCTACTTAAAGGTGTGTGCAAAGTATTGTGCCCATCGGATATGCTTTGCATTTTCGATCAAGCATAAAACACTGTTTTTGCCTTAGTGTCATGCACAACCATAAGAAAACACGGTCCTAGGTGTGTTATTCAAACAAGTACTTCTCAGATAGGGGCTCCACTTTGCACACAAGTCTCTTTCAACTATGTTGAGGTCGGTGCAAAGTATTGTGACCATCGGATACGCTTTGCATGGTCGATCACACATTATACAACGTTTTTCCTGTAGTGATATGCACATCCACAAAAAAACACGCCCTTAGGTATGTTATCTGACCAAGTACTTATCGGATGGGTGTGCCTCTTTGAAAACAAGTCAATACCACCTAGGTTAAGGTGTAGGAAAAGTATTGTGCCCATCGGATATGCTTTGCATGGTCGATTGAGCATTAATTACCATTTTTGCCTTAGTGTCATGCACATCCGTAAAAAAACACGCTGCTAGGTGTGTTATCCGATCAAGTACTTATGGGATGGGAATGCCACTTTGCATGTAAGTCAATACCACCTAGTTTAAGGTGTGTGCAAAGTGTTATGCCCATCGAATATGCTTTGCATTGTCGATCAAGCATAAAACACCGTTTTTACCTTAGTGTCATGCACAACCATAAAAAAACACGGTCCTAGGTGTGTTATTCAAACAAGTACTTCTCAAATGGGGGCTCCACTTTGCACGCAAGTTTGTTTCAACTAGGTTGAGGTGCATGCAAAGTATTGTGACCATCGGATATGCTGTGCATGGTTGATCATGCATTATCCACCGTTTTTCTCGTAGTGATATGCACATCCATAAAAAAACATGCCCTTAGGAATGTTATTTGACCGAGTACTTATTGTATGGGTATGCCTCTTTGATAACATTTCAATACCACCTAGGTTGAGGTGTAGGAAAAGTATTGTGCCCATCGGATATCCTTTGCATGGTCGATCGAGCATTAAATACCATTTTTGCTCTAGTGTCATGCACATCCGTAAAAAAACACACTACTAGGTATGTTATTCGATGAAGTACTTATGGGATGGGTGAACCACTTTGAATGTAAGTCAATTTCACCTAGTTTAAGGTGTGTGCAAAGTATTATGCCCATCATATATGCTTTGCATTGTCGATCAAGCATAAAACATTGTTTTTGCCTTAGTGTCATGCACATTCGTAAAAAAACACGATGCTAGGTATGTTATTCAATCAAGTACTAATGGGATGGGTGCTCGACTTTGCACGCAAGTGCGTTTCAACTAGGTTGATGTGCGTGCAAAGTATTGTGACCATCGGATATGCCTTGCATGGTCGATCTCGCATTATCCACCGTTTTTGCCATAGTGATATGCACATCTGCAAAAAAACATGCCCTTAGGTATGTTATCTAACCAAGTACTTATCGGATGGGTGTGCCTCTTTGAGAACATTTCAATACTACCTAGGTTGAGGCATAGGAAAAGTATTGTGCCCATCGGATATCCTTTGCATGGTTGATTGAGCATTAAATACCATTTTTGCTCTAGTGTCATGCGCATCTGTAAAAAAACATGTTGCTAGGTATGTTATTCGATCAAGTACTTATGGGATGGGCGATCCACTTTGCATGTAAGTCAATTTCACCTAGTTTAAGGTGTGTGCAAAGTATTATGCCCATCGGATATGCTTTGCATTGTCGATCAAGCATAAAACACCATTTTTGCCTTAGTGTAGTGCACAACCATTAAAAAACACGGTCCTAGGTGTGTTATTCAAACAAGTACTTATCGGATGGGGGCTCCACTTTGCACCCAAGTCAAGTTAAACTAGGTTGAGGTGCATGAAAAGTATTGTGTCCATTGGATATGCTTTGCATGGTCGATCATGCATTATACACCATTTTCCCCCTAGTGATATGCACATCCGTAAAAAAACACGCCCTTAGGTGTGTTATCCAACCAAGTACTTATCTGATGGGTGTGTCTTTTTTTAAAAACGTCAATACCACCTGGGTTGAGGTGCAAGTAAAGTATTGTGCCGATCGGATATGCATTGCATGGTTGATTGAGCATTAAATACCATTTTTGCCTTAGTGTAAAGCATATTTGTAAAAAAACACGGTCCTAGGTTTGTTATCGGATCAAGTACTTATCTGACCGACATGCCACTTTTATGCAACTCAATAACACCTAGGTTGAGGTGGGTGCAAAGTATTGTGCCCATCGGATGTATTTTGCATGGTATATCACGTATTAAACTCTGTTTGTGCCTCAATGTCATGCATAACCATAAAAAAACACGCTTTTAGGTGTGTTATCTGACCAACTGCTTATCGAATGGGTGTGCCACTTTGCATGCAATTCAATACCATAATTGTTGAGGCTCATGCGAAGTATTATGCCCATGGGATATGCTTTGCATTGTTGATCAAGCATTAAACACCGTTTTGGCCTTAGTGTCATGCACAACCATCAGAAAACGTGGTCCTAGATGTGTTATTCGACTAAGTACTTATGGGATGGGCACGCCACTTTGCATGTAAGTCAATAACACCTAGGTTGAGATGTGTGCAAAGTATTGTGACCATCGGATATACGTTGCATTGTCGATCAAGGATAAAACAACATTTTGGCCTTAGTGTCATGGACAACCATTAAAAAACAGGGTCCTAGGTATGATATTCAAAAAAGTACTTGTCAGATGGGGGAGCCACTTTGCAAGAAAGTCAATTCCAACTAGGTTGATGTGCGTGCAAAGTATTGTGTCTATTGGTTATGCTTTGCATTGGGGATCACACATTATATACCGTTTTCCCCCTAGTATTATGCACATTCGTTAAAGAACATGCTCTTAGGTGTATTATCATACCAAGTACTTATTGAATGGGCGTTCCACTTTGCATGGAACACCATACCACCGCTTTTCAGGCACGTGCAAAGTATTGTGCCCATCGGATATGCTTTGCATGGTAGATTGAGTATTAAATACCGTTTTTGCCTTGGTGTCATATAGAACCGTAAAAAAACACGATCCTAGGTGTGTTTTTCAAACAAGTACTTATCGGATGGGGATGCCACTTTGCACACAAGTCAATACTGCCTAGGTTGAGGAACGTGCAAAGTCTTGTGTCCATTGGATATGCTTTGCATAGTGAATCGCACATTATACACCATTTTGTCCCTAGTGTTATGCACAATCGTCATAAAATACGTTTACAGGTGTGTTATCCGAACAAGTACTTATGGGATGGGTGCACCACTTTGTATGCAAGTCAATATGACCTAGGTTGAGGAGTGTACAAAGTTTTGTGCCCATCAGAGAAATGTAGATGCGATAATATTAGCAAATTCTCGGTATGTGTATACGTGTGTGTGTCTGGCAAACAACTTTGATACAACAAAGTAAACACCTAGTGCACAAATCATGCACTTCATACCTTGATTATTGTGTCAAAATAAAAGATGAAATAAGCTTGTTGATGAGGATAAATATGCCCTTGTAAATACGCCCTTGAATAAAAGCACAGTTGTTGTATGACCATGATAGGATCACTTTGACACCTGTGATTTTGCCCACATGTAAGTTTGCAAATAGTATAAAAAATCATATAATAATATATTAATAGTTTGCAAATGTGTATAGCAAGTGAGTAATGGGAAGTGGAAGTGGGAGTGAGGAGGGAGGAGTGGAATGGGAGAGGGGAGGTAATAGGGGTGTATGATGATAAGTAAAAAAAATAGTATAATAATATATTAATAGTTTGCAAATGGCAAGTGAGTAATGGGAAGTGGAAGTGAGAGTGGGGAGGGAGGAATGGAATGGGAGAGGGGGAGGTAATAGGGGAGTAGGATAATAAGGGAGTGAAATGAGTGAGGGGAGTTAATAGGGGATTAAAAAGAGGAGGGTGAGATGGGGAAATATGGGATTTTGGGAAATGGAAGGGTGGGATGGGGAAATGGGAGGAGTATGGGACGTGGTGGAAATGTGGGATGGGAGTGGTGGCAATGGGGGAGGAAGAAGAAATGGATTGGGGGAGGGCCAATGGAAGATTGGGATGAGGGATGGGGGTCCAATGGGAGAGGGGGAGTAATGGGAGCAAATGGTAGAGGGGAGGAATGGAAAGCCAATAGGAGAGAGGGGAGGAATGGAAAGCCAATAGGAGAGGAGGAGGAAAACCTAGTTTTTCTTATATATAGTCTTCCTTCTTCATTCATTCTCCCCTCATTTCATTGACCGTGGCCCCCAGGTTGAGAGGAGTGAGGAAAGGGAGAGGAGAGAGAGAGAATGAGGGGAGGGAGAGGAGGGAGAGAGAAAGAAGGGGAAGATGGCGTAGAGAGGGAGGGGAGAGAGAGAGAGGAGTGAGGGGAGGAGCGGAGGGAGAGAGAGAGTGAGGGGTCCTGGCGGCCGTGGCCCCCAGGGTGAGAGGAGTGAGGAAAGGGAGAGGAGAGAGAGATTGAGGGGAGGGAGAAGAGGGAGAGAGAAAGAAGGGGGAGGCAGCGTAGAGAGGGAGGGGAGAGAGAGAGAGAGGAGTGAGGGGGGGAGAGAGAGAGAGAGAGAGAGAGAGAGAGAGAGAGAGAGAGAGAGAGAGAGAGAGAGAGGTCCTGGCAGCCGCGGCCCCCAGGGTGAGAGGAGTGAGGAAAGGGAGAGGAGAGAGAGAGAATGAGGGGAGGAAGAGGAGGGAGAGAGAAAGAAGGGGGAGGCAGCATAGAGAGGGAGAGAGAGGAGTGAGGGGAGGGAGGGGGGAGAGAGAGAGAGAGAGAGAGAGAGAGAGAGAGAGAGAGAGAGAGAGAGAGAGGTCTTGGTGGCCACGGCCCCCAGGGTGAGAGGAGTGAGGAAAGGGAGAGGAGAGAGAGAGAATGAGGGGAGGGAGAGGAGGGAGAGAGAAAGAAGGGGGAGGCGGCGTAGAGAGGGAGGGGAGAGAGAGAGAGGAGTGAGGGGAGGGAGGTGAGGGAGAGAGAGAGAGAGCGAGAGAGAGAGAGAGAGAGAGAGAGAGAGAGAGAGAGGTCCTGGCGGCCACGGCCCCCAAGGTGAGAGGAGAGAGGAAAGGGAGAGTAGAGAGACAGAATGAGGGGCGGGAGAGGAGGGAGAGAGAAAGAAAAGTGAGGAGGAATGAGGGGAGGAGAGAGAGAGAGAGAGAGAAAGTGAGGGGAGGAGAGGAGAGAGAGAGATAGAAGCCCTGGCAGCCGCGGCCCCCAGGGATGAGAGGAGAGTGAGAGGAGAAAGGGAGGGAGAGGAGTGAGAGCAAGGAGGGAAGGGGAGGGGAGGAGAGAGAGAGAAGGAAGAGAGAGAGAGAGAGGACTCTTGGGGGCCGCGGCCCCCAGGTGAGAGAAGAGGGAAGGGAGTGGAGAGGAGTTAGAGTGGAAGTGGAGAGGGAAGGTACACGACTAGAGAGAGAGAGGGGTGAGAAGATGTGATGGAGAGGGAAACACTACTAGAGAGAGAGGAGAGATGAGAAGACTTTAGGGAGAGAGGAAGGTAAGCAACTAGAGAGAGAGGAGAGATGAGAAGACTTGAGGGAGAGAGGAAGGTATGCGACTAGAGAGAGAGAGATATGCGACTAGAGAGGGAGCTCCATTAGAGAGAGAGAGAGAGAGAGCCCATTACATAGAGATGAGGAGAGGAGTAGAGGGAGAGAGGTCGAATTCTTACAACTAAGAGTAGAATGACCCACGAGCAAGAGTGATAAACAAGAGCCTACCACGAGCAAGAGCGACAAATAAGAAGCGACGTATGAGAAGAATGAAGAGGGGCGTACGAGAAGAATGTTGAACACAAATCAAATCGTATCAAGAAGAATGTTGAACACAAATTTGAATTCAAATTTATCTAAAAGAATGAATTCAAATTTCCCTCTTTTAAAACCGTTGTGAGTCCCTTCGCTCACATGCGGTTTCACACTCATAACATGCTATTAAATAAGACCTTTTACCATTTACCACGAAGTTTATCAGTGGGCAGATTGCATGAGCAGATAGCAGATATCAGTGGATAGATTACATATATCAGTGGATAGATTACATGTCATGGGGCATATTGGAGCTTGATGACTATAGTGGTCATTTTATTTCATTGTAAATCTTTATTGGTTATTTTTATTACATTTGTACAAATATTTAAGCTCATTTATTGTCATAAAAAACCTTGTAAAGCCTTCTAGGCTATTTTTCAGATTTATTGCCATATGAAGCGCCTTATAATAAACCCGACCATTCACTATTTAATGAGTATCAATGGGCTGCATAAGTGGATATCAGTGGAACAGATTTTATGGGTAGATTGCATCAGTTGGGTATCAGTGCACAGATATCAATGGATGGACAGATTACATGTCATCACGAAGATTGAAGCTTTATCACTAGAGGGCATTTTATTTCATTGTAAAGCTTTATTGGCCAATTTTCTTACATTTGTACAAATATTTAAGCCTTGTAAAGCCTTCTAGGCTATTTCCCACATTTATTGCTATAAAATACTTTGTAAATCCCTCTCTGCTATTGGTCACATTTATTGCCATATGAAGCCTTGTAAAGCCTTTTGGGCTATTTCCCACATTTATTGTATCAAGCCTTGTATATTGTACTTTGCTTGTATGTATCTAAATTCTTCATTATCTTTTCTTGTAGCATTATGGAGCAATCAACTAATGTGGGGGCTAGTCTAAATGACTCTGAGATTAGAGCATGGGTCTCTGATGTCACTTTGAATTTGAAAGGAAAGGAATATAGCCCCAACAGCTTTGGTAGGTAGACTCGATATCACATGGGTAGAGGAGCTTGGTTTCTTCATCAAAAGGAATAGAGACTCTTTCTACTTATGTCAAAAAGGGAGTTCAATGATGTTGACAATCCATGGGATGCTACATTCTCTAAGAAAGATATGACTTCAAGCCTTGTAGTAGGCATAATGATAGAGCCAAAAGAGACTTTTATGGATATTTTGACAAAGAGTTCAGATCCTGAAGTTGGCAGTCTTCATTTTGTTGTGTCAAGGAGAGACTCAAAGACCTTTGTGATGCCTCCTCCTCAACCATCAAAGTTTCTAGAGCTGCAATGTGCATTGGAGGCTCTTGCATATACTTGGGAGTGATTTCCTAGTGTGGGCAAAAAGGATGCATGCAAAGGTTATGTTTGAGTACTTTTAGGATGCACAATATGCACCTTAGATTCAAGGATCTTCACATGAAGGAGATCAAGCATAGACTTCGATGCAGGGGCAAGAAGAACATGCACACTGTCACAAACATGCAGAACATGAGTGCAAACTTCTAGAGCAATAAATGGTGGATGTCACTAAGGATGATGAAACACAAGCCTTGAGTGCATGGTAATTCAAAAAAATTGAAGAAGATGAAGGTCGATCCATTGCAGTTATGCTAGAAGCTCTTGCTAGCAAACCACGATGTGAAATGCAAAAGGCTAGTATTGCAAGAGCCACGGTTCCAAGCATTAGAAAAAGGCATCGTCCCACTGTAAAGAAAGATCATGTGGATGGAAAATGGTTAAAAGAAGAGAAAGATAAAGAAGACTCAGAACCCAAAGTTGAAGATGATCAGGATGAACTCACATCAATCAAAAATCTCAATCTGCGTCTTCATGAAGTAGTAATAGATGATGATGTGGGATATATCTGGGGTCAAAGGACATGGTTTGTGAATGCCAGAGATGTGGAAGCTATAGCTGTCTTTACTAATAGCTGAAACCTTGATATATTATATGCACTGCAAATATAAGAGGCTTTGAGAGATGGAAAGAAACTTGTGGCAAGCACCATGGTCTTGCGTCCAATAATGTTTTGTCCAATCAAAAATAGCTTTTTGGATCAAATTACATTTATAGGGCCTACACATTTCGAGGAAACCTTCACTCAATTCTTTAAAGACACTCTTAGAAATATTCCACATGAACAAGGCCAAGAGGCACAAGCTAAGGTGAGAATATGTTGAAGGAAGCAAAGAAGGAATTCCTCCTTAATTGCAGATTCCAGCCCATTGATGGTCAACATTGGGCTTATGCTTTTCATCACATCGCCAAAGAAGTAAAGGAGGTCAAAAGACTCACTTCAGAAGAATTTGCAAAGATATCTTCATTCCATTGTTATCCTGCAACCATTTGTATATTCAAGCATGAGATCAAGTATTTGATTGAGTCCGAAAGACTTAATCATTATGTGCATGGAAAGCGTAAGATATCCTCAACATCAGAGGTCTTACAGAAGGCAAGGGTTGTATGGACAACATTTGGTTCTCCAAATACTGATTTGAAGAGAAAGGCCACAAAAGTAGATGCCAATACACTCACAAACTTCTATACTTCTTTGAGTGCAGTTGTGCCTAGGGGAACTCAAGAGCGAGAAGAAAATATAACAAGCCTCAAGGTGGTGAGAGACATATATGCCAACTACACTTCCATCATTTTTCATCCTATTGAAGTGTTTAATGAGATGCTTGAAGCGTGCATTGCATGTGAGTGTGGAGAGCTGAGTTATGAAGCTCCTTTGTTTGTCTCCGAAAAGTCAAAGGTAATGGATAAGAAGGAGTTGATGGCAAGGATGTGGCGGCCTATAAAGTACTTACCTAACAAGTATGCATCCATG
Source organism: Dipteris shenzhenensis (assembly GCF_047967505.1). Lineage (NCBI taxonomy): Eukaryota > Viridiplantae > Streptophyta > Polypodiopsida > Gleicheniales > Dipteridaceae > Dipteris > Dipteris shenzhenensis. Next base: position 53,418,328 of record NC_141607.1, on the reverse strand, counting down.
GTAGCACAAAAACTTTTAAAGAAAGAATGGTTTTTTGGAAAGAAAGACAAAGACCATTGCTTGGAAGAATGCATCAATGTACAGGTGAGGCGTGATGCAGTGCATAGTGCCATTAAGTATTTGCTGTCAGAGAAACAAATCCCACTTAGTCATTGTAACATTGACTATAATGTGGTCAAGCATATAGCTTCTTTGTCAACACCCAAGGTAAAGCTATGGGCAAACAGGTGGATTAAAAAGGATGAAGATGGATCAGAAATAGCAACCTCTTACATGAGAAAAGAAATCCCACAACAGGTGGTTGCATGTGGAAAGATTAATCAGCGAGATAAGGATGCCGACAGATATGCACCAAAGCTTTCAATTCAATGTAGAGGTTACGTCAGAGTCTGGAAAGCTTATGAACTTCAAGGGAGTTTCAGAAGATGACTTCATCAAGAATGAGTCAGCATGGGACAAGCCACAACTATTCTTCATCAATGAAGATTCTAGCAATGATATCCATAACTTCATTGATAGAATAGTATATACCACCATTAGCAAAGTGGCAATTTGCAACATTGTCATTTTTGTTGATAAACAAGACAAAGAAGCCATGCAGATTACTCTAGAGCGAGCATATTCATCAGATTTGAAGATCTATAGTGGTGTTTATGTAGCAAAGAGAGGCAAGAGAGAATGTGGCATAGCGATTCAATCTCTTGAATCATTCTTCTTGTGTATGCAGAGTCCCAACCCTGATCACTCCTTACCAAAGAACATAAGAGGGAATTCAAATAATTTGAGATTGATGCTAGAAGAGCAAGATATTCCCGAGTCCATACATTATCAAAAAGACAACTATGGAAGTCCAGCAAAAAGTGGGAGTCTCTTGCTTACCATGGTGGGATAATTTGCTACCGGTACGTTGGGAGGTCACCTTGTGCAGGATGGGATATTTATTTGAGGATCTCCTCAGAAAAGGAAACTCCACAAATATTATTGAAAACAAGCATTTCATGGCCTATTTTCAGCTTTATTTGAGGATCTCTCAACTAAATACCATTTTTTAAATAAGATTTAAATTTAAAGATAATGAATCTAATCTCTCATATTTGTTTACATGAAATAGAGGGAGAAGAAATGGATGAAGTCAATATGGAGGCACTCCCTTCTACTTTAGCAATGCAATCACCTCTAGATTTGGTTGAAGAATCCCATGAGCACAAGAGCTTTAAAGACACCATGGAAAAGCATAATGACCGCAAACATAGAATACAAGCTATGATAGAGACCCATTGTGCAAATTTAGCTGCATTGGATAAAATGGAAAGCTCATTTGAAGTTAGGATTGTTTTGAAATGAGAACCTCAATATTTGAGCTTTGGTAGAGAGGAGGTTTCAATCCTCTCCAATCCTTTAAAAGAGGTTAATGACAATGTTATCCTGGCCATTCTCAGGTAACGTTTGTTTATTTTTTTCTACTTCAATGAGCTAACATTTGTCTATTTGTTTATAGTGTAGTTATATCTCAGTTTCCTAGTGCAGAATGCAGAATCAATTCTATGAGCTAACGTTTGTTTATTTCTTGGTGGAGTGTAGTTATTTCTCAGCTTCCTAGTGAAGTGCAGAATTGTGTCTACATGCTCGATGCTCTCCTTTCTTCTATTCTTAGCTCTCCTCAAAAGACTATAGAAGATGTTTGTACCTGGTTAAGCCCTTTGAATTTAGATGGGGTGTGAGTCATCTTTATGCCTTATCATGAGGAGTAAGTATCAACTCCAACCTTATTTTTACTATTTCTTTGGCAAGTTTGTGTTAAACAATAATCATTTTTGATCTGGTCGTGTAGCTCACATTGGAGTCTGATCACTTGGGACCTTGAAGTCAAGTGTTTGTGGTTTGTGAATTCAATGGAAGGCTATCATGCCAACTTCCCAAGGTAATTATTCTCTTAATATTTTTGTTACTTTCTTATTTTGTATCTTATGATCATGACATATTAATATATTTCATATGTCATGATGGATAGTGCTACATATCGGCTAGTATCTGCTGTCAAAACAACCAGGGAGCAACAAGACCAAGTAGAATTCAAACGATGTCTACTAGTGGAGCAAAAAGATGGGCACATTTGTGGGTGGAGAGTTGCCTACAACTACATGTTGTTTCTTAGAGAGATTTTTGATTTGGAGTTACCAGTCAAAATGGAATCATATACAAAAGCGGATCTACTAGTGTTTCGGGCTAAGAGTATTCAGTGTCTAATTGCTACCATTGGGAAACAACCTGAAAATATGACTACATTGTTGCATGTATAAAACCTTATCTTTATACTTGTATGCTTGTTCAAGCCTTTAATTGGGATGTGTAAATCTCATAACTTTTTTATATTTTCCTCCAAGAGGAGAAGAGACTGAGTCTAATGAAAGCATGCTATCTTTATACTCCTATGATTATTTAAACCTTTATTTTTATTTAGGATGTGTAAACTTTTTAAATTTTTCCTCCAAGAGGAGGAGAGACTCACTCTAATGAAAGCATGTATGAAATCTTACTTTTTAAATTTTTTCTCCAAGAGGAGAGACTCACTCTAATGAAAGCATGTATGAAACCTTATCTGTATATTTCTATGCAGTCTAATGAAAAAACCATTATTAATGTTGGGGAAATCTTATCTTTATATTTGTATGCTTGTTTAAGCCTTTATTTGGGATGTGTACATCTCATAACTTTTTTATATTTTTATAGTAGAAGGACGATGTAGAAGACATAGAAGTGAAGAAGAATACGATGTAGACTACTCTCTAAATAAGATGAGTCATATTGTAGCAGATTGGAAGTTCATTCACCGCTATGTTGTTAATTCGACAACAACCTCATACTTTTGAATTTGGTGAAGAAGAGATTTTAATCCTCTTGAGTCCTAAGAAAGAGGTTAATGTCAAAGTCATTACAACCATCCTACGATTTGATGTAGCCTTTTCCTTGGCTTTATACTTGCGTATTTTGATTAAACCCAAGAAGCTAATACTTTTTTTAAAAAATATAGTAATGTTATAGCAGATTTTCCTCAAAATATACAAAGAGTTTCATATATGCTTGATCCTCTTATTTCTGAAGTGCTTAGCAACAAAAAAGAAACCATAGAGGATGTTTGCAAGTGGTTGAAGCATGTTCCTATGAATGAGGCACGAGTTATCTTTACAGCATATTATGAGAAGTAAGCAACAAACCCTACTTGTTTTTTCTATTGCGTTGCTAGAATTGTCTCAAACATAGTAATTATTCTTTATTGATAATGCAGCTCACATTAGAGTTTGGTGGTCGTGGACATCTTTGCTAGGAAGTGCTTCTTTGCCAACTCAATGACATCCATCCATGACACTGTGTTAGAGTAAGTATAGACTACACTTGTTGTCACTTCTTGACATGTAGATTGATATGCAATGCACATATTCATTGTTGTTATATGTTTTGATGTGCAGGTCGGTTGGTAGGTGCTATTGACATAGTTGTTGGAACACTGAAAGGAAAGAGTAGAGTTGACACAAAATCAGAGTACTTGCTTATAGAATGAAGAAGAAAGAGGTCCTTAAGTAGGCACCTCATACAAGGTCACTGACATCACTGATGACCTCAAAGCTCCACAATCATCTCCTCAATCTGCTCCTAGATTCACTCAATCATCCTATGTGGCTTTTCCACCACCTAACTGTGCTTGTGGGCACCTAACTGTGCCTCTAGCACTCACACATAGAAACATAAGGTGTGCCTGAGGCATACACCTTGAGATATCCCAACAAACCCCCCCTCAAGGAAATGCCTCAGGCTATGTCAAGGATACATCTAGTCTCATAGTTTCTCATGCCATCTCATGGTGGTCAAGGATTAATCTATGGCTAGGTTCTCATGCTAGCAAGGGTTCCCTTGGGTGTAAGGTAAACAGAAAGGGATACAAACAGACCTTCCAATGGTTATCTCCCCTACATGTACATGCACACAATGTCTGTAGGAGGTACCATGGAACAAAACATACACATGGCCTACATCATAAGGTGACCAGAGGTGTTTACAAAACACACAACACACAATAATTTATTTTCATTCATTTTGGAGGACTATCCAGGTTGAGTACCTTGACATAAAAAGAGAGATCTGGAGCATACATAGAGATGATTTAAAATGCATAATCTTCATGGGATGCCTCATCTTGTGGAGGCAAATTCACTGTAAGTAGATTTGCATTTTCTGTCTTTGCTTTGTCTCTGCAAAACTTCTCACTATGGTTGTTTTTGCCACAGTGCTTGCATGGATTAACTTTGAAGCAGTCCTTTGAAAGGTGATTTGTCTTTCCACAGTGATTGCAAGGAGAATACTTGCCCTTCTGGAATTTCATAACATAAGTAGTGTCATTGCCTTTCCTTAGCTCCATGTGTCTTTCTTCTTCTTGGAGAGCTGAGATAATGCCTTCAAGATTTGGATTGGGAAGATTCTTCAAAGTGCTAACAATGTGATCAAAACTTTCAGGCATACTCTTAAGTAGTACTGCCATAGCATCATCAGGGGTGATAGGAGAGTTGATAGAAGCTAACTGAGTCATAAGACTCCGCATATAGTTGACATGAGCAGCTAAAGTAGTATCACTTGCCATCTTTAATTCAAAGAAAGAGATTTTAAGTGATAGTTTAGATATGTGAGAGCTTGCACCAAAAATCAAATCTAGCTTCTGCCATGCTTCCGATGGAGACTCCAAGTCAGATATATGATGTATGTAATCATCACCCAAAGCTAAAGCAATTATACCATATGCTTTTTCTTCTCTTGCTGGATCCCTTGCCGGTCGTGTCGGAGCTGAAGATTCTCCAGCATTTGAGGCCGTAGAAGAAGCGGTAGGAGTAGGTTTGACAAGTCCCCATAAGTTCTCCCGCATCAATGCAAATTTTACCTTCATTTGCCATGTATGGAAGCCCTTTCCATTGAACTTCTCAAGATTATATAAAGTAGCCATGAGAAAGGGGGCTTTCTAAGGCAAAAGAAAGCTGGTATACCACAGTAGATCCTCTGGGAAGAAGAGGCGAAAAAATGCATCAGGTCGCCTTCACCTTCTTGAACAAAGTCGACTGGTTTTTCTCTGTTTTCTCCTTCAATATGCAGCCATTGCTGCTCAGATTTCAGCACAAGGTAGCTCTAGGATGGAGAAGCTTGCCCTAGAAGGAATTAGGAAAAGACAGAGCAGGCGCAGAGAACTTGCAGCAGAGAACTTTGACGATTTTCCTGCAATGGCGACGAGCAGCGCGTTTTATTCCTTAATTCCTTCCAGCCCGAAACTTGCCCCAACAAGAGGGATCTCCAGCAGAAAGGGCGTGGGAAATGGGTGAGAATCAGAGGAGAACAAGCTCAAGAAAATTTTTGGAAGAAGAGGGAGAGATGGTGAAGAAGAAGAAGAGGAAGAAGATGATGATGTGGCAAAAATGGGCTCAAGGGGGATCAAATGGCTCTGATACCATGTTGGAACACTGAAAGGAAAGAGTAGAGTTGACACAAAATCAGAGTACTTGCTTATAGAATGAAGAAGAAAGAGGTCCTTAAGTAGGCACCTCATACAAGGTCACTAACATCACTGATGACCTCAAAGCTCCACAATCATCTCCTCAATCTGCTCCTAGATTCACTCAATCATCCTATGTGGCTTTTCCACCACCTAATTGTGCTTGTGGGCACCTAACTGTGCCTCTAGCACTCACACATAGAAACATAAGGTGTGCCTGAGGCATACACCTTGAGATATCCCAACAATAGTAATGCAGCAACGTGACTTGGCACAACAGATAGAGTATATAACATGTCAGGTATCACATCAAGAGGATAGCCACATCTACAATTGTGGATGGAGGGTGGGCTACAATTGCTTTTTGGTACTTGGTCAAATTTTTTGAGATACAAAATGACACCATATTGTCAACATATACGGACTTGCATCTCTATGCATTTATAATATGTACCATTCAAGCAATCATTCAGGACAACATTATGGACCCTCCCACAAGTCAAATAGATAATGGCTCAGAGGAGTGCGAAATGATTGTCGTCAAAGAGTCAAAGGGGATAGAAGACCTCAACTCTACAAACATGGATTCATTGGAAGAATTGGGAAGCTCTTTTAATGTTAGGGTTATGATTCAACATAGACCTTAGTATCTTGAATTTGGTGGAGAGGAGATTTCAATCCTCTCTAGAGCTTAAAATGAGGTCAATAACAACATTATGATGGCCATTCTCAAGTTTGATACAAACTTTTTCTCTGCTTGATAGTTCAATATTTTGATTAAATCTAATAAGCTAATATTCATTTATTTGTTAGTGCAGTATAGTTATCTCACAATTTTGTAGATCTGTACAAAACCATGTATATGTTGGATTCCCTTCTTTCTCCTATACTTAGCGATAGCAGAAAGATGATAGCCGATGTTTGTAAATGGTTACAGTCTTTACAGTTACATGGCATGCGAGTCCTATTTTTGGCATATCACAAGATGTAAGTATCATGGCAACCTCTATTTTCATCTTATACTGGCAACATTGTGTTAAATAATAATGGTTCTTAATTATTTGTGTAGGGAACATTGGAGTCTAGTGGTTTGGGACCTTGAAGACAACTATTGTTGGTTTGTCAACTCGATTGCAGGCTTTCATGGCTCAAACGTAAGTATTCTATTAATCTATTGTTACTTCTATATTATGTACCTTATGTAATAGACACACTAAGTTTTTTTAATATGTCATCATGAGCAGGTCGGTTGAGAAGTTGGTATCTGCTATCAGAGAAATAGGACAGTACAAAGACCCGCTAGACTTCCAAAAGCATTTAGTAGTAGAGTAGGAAGATGGGCATAGTTGTGGGTGGAGAGTTGCCTATAACTGCATGTTGATTTTCAAAGAAATTTTCTCACTTAAGCCAAAGGTCTCATTGAAAGACTCTTTGGAGCTCAAATATTCAGAGAAGAATATACAATTGTTTAGGGCTGAAATCATTCGAGACCTAATTGCTGCCATTAGAATACAATGCACAACTGAAGCAATATCAGAGCTTGCATTTAAGGAAGAGGAGACTGAGTCTACTGTGAAAGCACTACACACTACAGGAGAAGTAGAAACTCAGTGTACACCTACAGCACCACAGCCTCCACTAGAAGCATCAGAAGAGTTGCCACAGCCTCTGCTTGCATTTAAGGAAGAGGATACTGAGTCTACTCCAAAAGCACTACATACTACAGAAGAAGTAAAGATTGAGTGTACATCTAGAGCACCACAACATCCATTGGAAGCATCAGAAGAGTTGCCTTAGTCTCCACTAGAAGCATCATAAGAGTTGTGATGCATGTATGATGTTGTGTTTGTATATATGCATGAGGAGCATATTCTCATGATGTTGTTTATTCCATGAATATTATGGTTGACATTTATTTGTTGCAATGTATGAATCATGATGTTGTTTTTGTTGATTATACACCAATTTGTGACTTATTACTTAAGTGGCATTTAGTCATGATATTTATATATTTATTTCATGCACACAATTTTATGATATGAATGTGTAATGATGTGATTATTTGGAAATATAACCTTGTGTGATGAGAATTTTGATATGAATATGTGATGATGTAATATTTGTAATATATTTCACTCCAAAGTATCAATTCCCAATGCTCCCCTCACTTAAAGTACAGCATTCCCAATGCTTTGCAAATTTTATTCAGTTGGACACTCTCCACTCACTTAAAGTAAAGCATTCCCAATGCTTCACTCACTTTATTCCAACCCTTATCCTTATCATAGCGAACACATCATGCCTTAGTGCACTTGTATTCTTCCATCCTAGTCCTTCGACAAACACTCTCTTATTTCTTACATCCTAGTCCTTCTCATTAACTTGTATTCGTCTTTCACTTTACGTCTTCCCTCACTTTCTATCACCCTCGAAGGAGGGGCGGCTCACTGTGCATCCCTCGCTATCGCTCCCTCACTCTCCTTCTCCCACTTTCCCTTTAAGACAATGACTAGTTACTACGTGACTTCATTTACTAAACTCAAATTCTGTCTTAGATCCCTTTTGTATGGACCAATGAAGGGAAAATCATTCGAGGAGTATATGTTATGCACATGGCTGCTTGATTTGAACTCAGCAGAAGAGGTGAATATCCCTAGCTTTCTTTTTTGCTTCTTTTAATCACGTACTTCTTATGTTAACGAGTTAAATTTTTGTATAGGATATGGCAGTGGCTAGAAGCTGTATTGAAAAAAATGGTGAAGATGAGGAAAGCCAAGAGATAAAAGAAGAGTTGTTGAATGCTTACAAGTTAGTGGAAGATTCGAAACAGGTTGTGAGGAGAGTATGTGAGGAGATTTGCGATGCCAACCCTGGTTACGCATGGCCTGTAGGTTTAAAGTCTACTTGTTTTCATGAAGCCAATGCCATAGTAGGCACTTTCAAGGACATATGCTCTCTCTAATGATGTAATAGTCAAGTGATGGAAATTTAATTCCATAGAGACTTATGTCTTTTCTGAAGTAACTGTAATAGACAAGAAATGAAACTATAGTTCCACAAAAACTTTTTAGTTCTCTAATGTAAATTTGTAATAGAAAAGAGAGACAAAGATGAGATCTTCTAGGCTGAGCTAATGGAAGGTGTTTTTTGACACCATATGGCTTTGAGTTATATGATCTACTTCTTGTACAAATGTGTCATGCTTTTTTTAAAATATACTCTAGTTTTAATAACATGTCATGCCATTTTTTCTAATTTGATTTTTTAAAATCTTACTTTTTGTCTCTTTTAACAATGTGATGTCCTCTTTTTTTAATGTACTCTAGTTTTAATAACATGCATGTCATTTTTTCTAACTTGATTTTTTAAAATCTTACTTTTTGACTCAAAGTTTTGTTTTATAAGAGCCTCTTTTTTTTTAATGCTTTATCCAAAATTATCTCATAAAACGAATTTGGATAGTGCACCAGTCCAAAATTAATGAAATAGGTGTTCATGGAACATTTCGAGTTGAATGGCATCTTGTTGGTGATTTGAAATCAAGTGCTTGCATGGTTGTGATACAAGGGAAAATGCAATGAACACAAGCCTTTATTACATGTGTTCGCAACGTAAGCAAAAGGATGGCTTACAATGGGAGAATGGCATTCTATCTTGTAGCCAAATGCAAGCTTCCAATCACGAACAAGAAGGATCCAAAGTGGGATCCCATCTTGCCCATCCCACTTGAGAGAGTACACATATGTACTTTACACGCAGAATTCCGTGTACTTGATAAGTTGTATTTTGCATCTTGTTTATGGTTGGAATTTAATTCCGCAAGAAGTATCCACACGGTGCATTGTAGAAGCTGAGAAGTTGCTGTCAAAGATGGGAATTTATGGAGGACATGTCAAACTTAAGGAGGATAAGAAAATGTTTGGGGCAACATAGAATCTTCCTACGAAAGCGTCCATGGGTGGAGGGAAGGCAAGGAGATTCCTATCGAACCACAATCTCAACAAAGACAAACATACATTGTCTCAAAGTAGTTTCCGTTGGGAACTCGGGCGGGTCAGTCATCATATGTAACCTTGTCACGTGAGTTCAACAGAAGGATATTTTTAATATCTAAATTTTACAGAAATTAATTTACATAAGGGAGTTTTTTAAATGATTTTGGGAAAATTTTACAGATTTATACAAAAAAAGGGTACATTTTATTAATGGAAAAATTACAGATAAGGGATTTTACAAATAGGCCTTGAACACACGTGATATTGAGGGTTTATACATAGTGACCCCCCCAAGGTTAGGAACTCTGGAAAGCATTGTGTGAATGCACGACAAATAAGGCTTCTCATCCTCAAGTAGCAACTTTGAGAGCTAAAGTATGGACAAAGGTAGATGCATTGATAAAATTGCTTCGCCAGGTTCAAATCGATGAGATGTATTATGAAAGGTTCAGGATGGCTATGAAAGAGTTTATGCAATTAATGTGGTGAAAGCATGGGGGGAGTCACACATTATGCATTACATGGTAATCTTGGCACCATCATAATATTTAGCACTTGCTTTATAAACAGTTTTTGTTGCTGAAATGATTCTCATCATGTTTGCAGCATATTCTCTAAGCACAAGGACCATGGTTTGTACGAAATTGGGGCCCTTTGTCCATTTGGAATACACAAGGCATGGAGAAGTCGCACTATAGAGCCAAGGCAGCCTACTTCAAGAACTCAAGGCATGGTGGTGGTGTCACTCATAGCAGCAATGCATTGCATGAGATGTTCGACTGGTTTTTTAGATGTTTACTAGGAAGGACTTTGAAGTCTAAAAAGGAAAAGGCATCAGAACTTGCAAAAGCAGTTCAAATTGTGTCAAAGAATAGAAAGCATAGTGCTTGGAAAGCATCCATAGGGAGTCAAGGAGTCGCACGTTGGTTGCAAGCTAGAGTGAGAGAAGGGAGCAGATGGGTCCAACCAGAAGCTATGGTGTAATTGTATACAAATATGAAATACATAGATTGCTTATTTTGACCACAATTTGTGTACTCACTCTCTAATATCTTGCTTATTTTGACCACAATTTTTGTACTGACACGATGTTGTTGAAAGTGGGAACATGGTGAAGGAGGGGGCAGAGAAGGAGGGGCACGGGGCGGGGAACAGTGGAATGGTAGCAAGGGTAGGGGGAGGGGGATAAGGGGGAGGGCGATGGATGTGGGCGGGGCTATTGAGATATCGAGCTCCACTCGTGATATGCCAGGGTGACCGTTGTGCATTTATGTCACCGACTTGTTAGCTATAGATGCGGTTGGTACACCACCCATGAATAATAGCTAGATGATAGCTATCTTTATGTAGTCTAGTTAGTGGCTTAGTTAGTCACCTTTGTTAGCCAAGCTTAGAGTTCTTTTGGCTTACAGAACTAAGAAGAGGAAAACTATTTTTAGCCTCCACCTTGTGTATATTCCCCCATTGCGTATGTGAGAAAGCTGCAAGTGAGACTCCTTCCTTCTCTCCCACTCTCTTTACATGGTATTAGAGCCAGGATTGTGGTAAGGAGCTCAAAAAAGCAAACCATGTTCGTAGTGTCCTAGTAAGAGGATTAGTGTTGCTTTCCTTTTTTTTCGAGTATGGGAGCAAATCTCTACAGGTAGCACAGCCGAAAAGTGCAAGAGTGCACTGTGGGACGCCCTTCACGGTGTGGCAAAAGGGTAGTATATGCTACGGGTGAGGGCAAAACCCATGGTGAAATTATTTTTATGATTCCAGGCCATTTCGTGGCCCGTTTTGGTGGTGGAAGTTTTCCACAAGCACTCAGGAAAGTGCCTTGTTTTTTCTGTGCGACCACTATTATGCAGGTCGATGAAAAGTTATCGCAGAAATTACATCGTATGCCTATGCATAGAGATATTGGGAGTGAGAAATCATTCTTATTGCTTGTTGATGCATAATCGTCACTAGGAAGCGACTGTGTGGTCGAATATCACTCTCGTCAATTTTGCAGATTTGCCCTTGTGAGGAAGAAGTTGTGTTTTTTGCAATGACAGAATATTTTTGTAGTGTTCTGTAATGGTGTCTAATGCTCTTTCACAAATTGTCACTGAAAAGATTGACAAGAACAAATTCCAAGCATGGAAGTTTAGAATGACGAATTTCCTTAAGGGAAAAGGCTATTGGGAGTTCATTACTAGAGCTCAACAAGAACCAGTTATTCCTAGTGTTCCCAATCAATAGCAGTATTTTAAATTCTATGATTATGCATATTCAAGATGCAAGCACGCCGAAGGAGGCATGGGATACTTTGACAAAAATGTATAGCACAAATACGCAAGCCAAGGAAATGCAGCTCAAGAAGGAGTTGTATAATGTGAAGAGAAAAAATATGAGCATCAATGACTACCACATGAAGGTGAAGAAGATTGCAGATGCACTTGCTTCTATTGGGTCACTAGTGGAAGATGATGATTTAGTTTCTGTGACCTTGAATGGTCTAGGAAAGGATTATGCATAATTCTGGACATCCATTGCAGTTCGTGAGAATTTTCCTGATTTTGAGGAGTCGATTGCTCTCCTAATTTCTGAAGAGGAGAGAAATGGTGGTGCATCTTCTTCAGGAGGAACTTCAAAAGAAGCTGTCTTCTACTCAAATGCTAGAAGAGGTAGAGGCAGAGGTAGAGCAGGTCAAATATGCAGCAAATTCAAGAATACTAGTCCTATGGAGGAGGACATGGTAACCTAAGAGGCAGGGGGAGCCAAAGAGGTCATGGTGGATGACAGAGAGGCCAAAATGCAAACAACAATGTTGAATACTACTACTGTGGTAAAATGGGTCATATGGTTAAAGACTGCTATAAAAAGCAGAATGACATCATGACTAGAAAATTGCAACAAGGCAATTATGAATCCTCTAGTAGACAGGGTGATGACAGAAATGAGCATTTGTTTATGGTGCAGGACATGACCAATTTTGTGATAACTATAGAAGAAAGCATTGATGTGTGGTATTTTGACTCAGGTGCATCCAACCACAAGAGAGGTTATGCAAAATGGATGCAAGATGCAAGGAAAATGGAAAGACTCGGATTTCTGGAGACTGGTGATGATACTACACATCCTATTGTGCAGATTGATAAAATTCCTTTGTCTATGCAGGATGGAAAAAAGAAAAAATTGTCTAATGTATTTCATGTCTCGAATATCACCAAGAACCTAGTCTCTGTTGGTCAAATGGTTGAGTAGGGCTTGCAGGTCAGATTTAATCCTCATGATGCTTTATTGAGGATATGAACAATAAAGGTCGCTTGATAGCAAAAGGGAAGAAGAAGGGCAGGATGTTTATGTTGGATGCAGACATGCCTGAATTGAGTGCAGTAGTAATGTTTGCACATGGGACCAGTGTAGTTGGAGATATTGATATCTGGCATAAACTGTCATGTTAATGTATAGCGACTTAAATTAATGCAGGCCCAAAATATTGTTGTAGGATTGCCTAAGTTCAAGGTTGCAGAAATGCATAAGGTATGTTAAGCCTGTCAATTTGGAAAAGAGGAAAGGAAAACATGTTCAAGAAAGTAGGAGGCCATTGGAATTAATCCACTTTGATGTGTGGAGTACTAAAGCTACATCTATTGGAGGCTGTCATTATTTTGTCACTTTTATTAATGACTTCAACAGAAAAGTTTAGGTGTATTTTATGAAAAAGAAAAGTGAAGTGTTTGGGCATTTCAAAGCTTTTAAAGCTACGGTTGAAAAAGAAACAGGCCTGCAAATAAAATGCCTAAGGTTAGATGGAGGGGGAGAGTACGTCTGAAATGAGTTTGGAACTTTCCTGGAGGAGCATGGCATAAAGTAGCAATATTCATGCAGTCATACCCCACAGCAAAATGGACTTGCAGAAAGGAAAAACAGGCATATTGGAGAGGTATCTCGTGCCATGCTCAATGAAAAATCCCTGCCAAATTATTATTGGGCTAAAGCAATTGCTACAGCAGTCTACATAATGAACAGGACTCCCACTGCAATAATACATGGCATGATGCCAGAGGAGAGGTATACTGGTAGGAAACTAGATATTTCTCATTTGAAAGTTTTTGGTTGCATTGCCTATGTTCATGTGCCAGATGAGTTGAGATCGAAGTTGGATCCAAAAGCTGAGAAGTGCATCTTTATTGGCTATTCTCTACAACAAAAATGGTATAGATGCTATAACCCTTCTACTCATAAGTTTATAGTGAGTAGAGATGTTGTTTTTGATGAGATGAGAAGCTGGTATAAACCAGTAGATGTGATTGATGATGTAGATGTAGAAAATTGTAATGCTGTATAGAATTCACAACAGCAATCACAAAATATTAGTGGACCTATAGTGTCCTCTAGTAGTGGTTCCCGTACTTCGCCATAGACAGATTGAGATCAGGAGGATCTCCTCAAAGCAATGTAGATAGTGGTATGCAAGTATCACAAAAAGGAAAAGACAAAGTAGATCAGCCCATGGTTGATGTGAATGCAGGCCACTCTTATGTGGATGGTGAATTTAGTGGCTTAGAACAGAGCCTTGATGATGAGTTGGGTATTCCTTCTATTGTTACACCTGGAGTAAGGAAGACAAGGGATGTTTTGAGAGCACCTGGTAGTGAGCCTATTTTGCATAGGTCTACCAGAGCTAGGTATTTTGTGGATAGGCTGAAATATGATGGATTTACTGTTGAGATATTGAGCTCCACTCGTGATATGCCAGGGTGATTGTTGTGCATTTATGTCACCAACTTGTTAGTAGCTGCAGACTCCGGTTGGTACATTGCCCATGAATAATAGTTGGATGAGAGCTATTTTTATGTACTCTAGTTAGTGGCTCAATTAGTATGCCACCTAGGTTAGCTGAGTTTGGTTTGAGACCCACATATAGGGTTCACCTATTCCTGTTTTACTAAGAGAGAGAGTTCTTTTGGCTTTCACAACTAAGAAGAGGAAAACTATTTTCAGCCTCCACCTTTTTGTGTATTCCCCCATTGTGTATGTGAGAAAGCTGCAAGTAGACTCCTTACTTCTCTCACACTCTCTTCACATGGTATTAGAGCTTGGTTCGTGGTAAGGAGCTCAAGAAATCGAGCCAAGTTCACAGTGTCTTGGTAAGAGGATCAGTGTTGCTTTACTTTTTCGAGTTTGGGAGTAAATCTCTACAGGTAGCACAGCCAGAAAGTGCAAGAGTGCACAGATTGGGACGCCCTTTGTGGTTACTCTCCTAATTTCTGAAGAATATAGAAATGGTGGTGCATCTTCTTCAGGAGGAACTTCAAAAAAAGCTATCTTCTACTCAAATGTTGGAAGAGGTAGAGGCAAAGGTAGAGCAGGCCATCTGGAGGTCATGGCAGAAATCAGAATATGTAGCAAATTCAAGAAAACCAGTCCTATGGAGGAGGACATGGTGACTTTAGAGGGAGGGGAAGCCAAAGAGGTCATGGTGGATGGCAGAGAGGCCAAAAATGTCAAATGCTACTACTGTGGTAAAATGGGCCATATGGATAAAACTACTACAAAAAGCAGAATGACATCATGAATGAAAAATTGTAGCAAGGCAATTATGCATCCTCTAGTAGAAAGGGTGATGACAGAAATGACCATTTGTTTATGGTGCAGCACATGACCAATTCTATGACAAGTGCAGAAGAAAGCAATGATGTGTGGTATGTTGACTCAGGTGCATCAAACCACATGACAAGTCATGCAAAATGGATGCAGGATGCAAGGAAAATGGAAAGAACAGGATTTGTGGAGATTGGTGATGATACTGCACACCCTATTGTGCAGATTGGTAGAATTCCTTTGTCTATGCAAGATGGAAAAAAGAAATACCTGTCTGATGTATTTCATGTCCCGAATATCAACAAGAACCTGGTTTCTGTTGGTCAAATCGTTGAGCAGGGCTTGCATGTCAGATTTAATCCACATGGTTGCTTTGTCGAGGATATGAAAAATAAAGGTCGCTTGATAGCAAAAGGGAAGAAGAAGGGTAGGATCTTTACGTTGGATGTAGACATGCCTGAATTGAGTGCAGCAATGTTTGCACATGGGACCGGTGTAGTTGTAGATATTGATATCTGGCATAAACGCATTGGTCATGTTAATATACAATGACTTAAATTAATGCAGGCCCAAAATATTGTTGTAGGATTGCCTACATTCAATATTGCAGAAATGCATAAGGTATGTGAACCCTGTCAATTTGGAAAACAGGCAAGGAAAACATGTTCAAGAGAGTAAGCGGCCATTGGAATTAATCCACTTTGATGTGTGGACTACTAAAGCTGCATCTATTGGAGGTTGTCATTATTTTGTCACTTTTATTGATGACTACAGCAGAAAAGTTTGGGTGTATTTTATGAAAAAGAAAAGTGAAGTGTTTAGGCATTTCAAAGCTTTTAAAGCTATGGTTAAAAAAGAAATAGGCTTGCAAATAAAATGCCTAAGGTTAGATGGAGGGGAGAGTACCTCTCAAATGAGTTTGCAAGGTTCCTGCAGGAGCAGGGCATAAAGCAACAATATTCATGCAATATTCAACAATATTTCTCATTTGAAAGTTTTTGGTTGCATTGCCTATGTTCATGTGCCAGATGATTTGAGATCCAAGTTGGAACCAAAAGCTGAGAAGTGCATCTAGATGCTATAACCCTTCTACTCATATCTTTACAGTGAGCATAGATGTTGTTTTTGATGAGATGAGCAGCTGGTATACACCAGTAAATGTGATTGATGATGTAGATGCACAAAATGGTAATGCTGCACAGAATTCACAGTAGCAATCACAAAATATTAGTGGACCTGTAGTGTCCTCTAGTAGTGGTTCACATACTTTGCCTTGGACAGCAGGCAGATTGAGATAAGGAGAATCTCCTCAAAGCAATGCAAATAGTGGTATGCAAGTATCACGAAAGGGAAAAGAGAAAGTAGATCAGCCCATGGTTGATGTGAATGCAGGTCACTCTTATGTGGATGGTGAATCCAGTGTGTGAGAACAGAGCCTTGATGATGAGTTGGGTATTCCTTCTGTTGTTACACTTGGAGCAAGGAAGACAAGGGATGTTTTGAGAGCACTAGTAGTGAGGCTATTCAACACAGGTCTACCAAAGTTAAGTTTCCTTTGGATAGGCTGAAATATGATGGATTTACAGCCATTCACTATGCCTATATGGTCAAAGTGATACATGAACCAGAACCCACTTCTTTTGAGCAAGCCATGGGAAAAGAAAAATCGGAGAAAGCCATGGATGAAGAAATGGATGCCTTGGAAGCAAATGCTACATGGGAATCGGTGCCTTTGCCTAAAGACAAGAATGCAATCGGCTGCAAGTGGGTTTATAAGGTGAAGCACAATGCAGATGGTGCTGTGAGAAGATACAAGGCAAGATTAGTTGTCAAGGGGTATGCACAGGCATATGGCATTGATTATGAAGAAACATTCAGTCTGGTTGCAAGGATGGCAATTGTAAGAGCAGTCATTGCTATGGCTGCATCAAAGGGATGGTCTTTACATCAGATGGATGTAAAGAATGCCTTCTTGCATGGTGGTTTGCAAGAAGAGGTCTATATGGAGTAGCCATCAGGTTATGTGCATGCTGTTCATCCTCAGTTTGTTTGCAAGTTGAAGAAAGCCATGTATGGCTTGAAGCAAGCACCCAGAGCATAAGATAGGACAATATCTTGTCACTATTGGCTTTCAGATTTCCAAGGCAGATTTCTTACTTTATGTGAGAAAAATAGAGAAAGGCATTATGCTACTTGTTATTTATGGGGGGTTTCCATTTTTCGAGCAAAAACCCCTGAGCAACGAGTGGACAAAAGGTGGGAGGGGTCAAAATATATATGCTCAAGTCATTTTTGGGGAGCAAAAAATTCCAAATTATTTGAAGGAATATGTAAGTAAATATGAAACATTGATAAATAGATGTAGGTGTAAATATACCTTTATATAATATACATATATAATGTCCAAGTGGTGACTTATTTTATGACTTTCAAAAATCCTTTCTTTTCCTTTCACCATTGCTTGGATCATGAAATTTTGAGAAATATCCTCTTTATGGTTCCTCAGGATGACCTAAGAAAAATAAATAGTCCCTTTTTAATAGAACCTCTAAGTGTATTTTGTCAGAGGAATATGGTTTAAAGAGCTTGACCCAACCCTATTCCACCGGCGAAATATCCTTGGAGAGCCTACGCAGAAGGGGTCATAACTTTTGCTCCTTAGCTCAGATTGAGAAGCTGTGAAAAGGAAAAATGTTAAAATTTAATGATCTATGCAATGCTAGGCTTAAAATTATACTTTTTATAGTTATAAAAGAGAAAAATTAAAAATTTCAAGATGTATATGAGAGTTACTTCTCCCTAATTCATATTATGATAGGAAGGAGTTCAGTAGAGACCACATTTCCTTAAAAGTACTTAGGTTTAGATAATTGGGAATATTTTTAAAATCCCTACCCTGCCTTTTCATATTTGATAATGTATTAGAGATTATTTTATGATCGATTATAATGGCTTCAAGTATGAGGTTTCTAATATGTTTTTCCTACTCATCCAAGGAAAAACATATTAAAGTGTTCACTATTTGTTCATATATAGATGACATTCTCTAAAATGAGGGTTATAATGAAAAATAAGTAAGTATATGGTTCCATAAATGAGAAATTAAGAAAGAATTGTATATTCCTTTGAGAAATATACAAGCATGGTTGGTGTCAAAAACTATCACTCAGACTTTTTTGCTCGCAGGTTTTTGCTCGAAAACTGTGCACATCCTCATTTATGTTGATGATTTGATCATCACAGGTGATAGTGAAGAAGATATCCTTCATGTGAAAATGCTATTGAAGTAGAAGTTTGAGATGAAGGATTTGGGAGAGCTGCGTTACTTCTTGGGCATTGAGGTGATTAGATCCACAAGTGGGATATGGCTCTTGCAGAGGCAGTATGGATTGGACATGCTATCCAAATATGGGATGACAGGCTGTAGGCCTATTTCAGTTCCTTTGGAGCAGAATGTGAAGTTCAGTGCAGATGCAGGTGAGCTTCTAGAAGACCCTACTATGTATGGATCCATAGTAGGAAGTTTGATTTATATGACTATTACTAAGCCAGATTTGAGCTATGCTGTTCGGTTGGTAAGTGAGTTTATGTAGGCTCCAAGGAAATTGCATTTGGATGCGGCAGAATGTGAAGTTGAGCGTAGATGCAGGTAAGCTTCTAGAAGACCCTACTATGTACAGATGCATAGTAGGAAGTTTGATTTATATGACTATTACCAAGCCAGATTTGAGCTATGCTATTGGGTTGGTAAGTCAGTTTATGTAGGCTCCAAGGAAACTACATTTGGATGCGGCTAGATGCATACTAAGGTATGTGAAGTCTATATTGCAGTATGGACTATTTTATGAGACTGGGGTTTCGATACAGTTGCATGGATACACTGATGCTGATTGGATTGGTAGTATTTCTGATAGACGATCTACAAGTGGATATATGTTCTCTTTTAGGAGTGCTAATGTCACTTGGAGCAGCAAGAAACAGCCTACAGCTACCTTGTCGAGCATACAGGCTGAGTACAAGGGTGCAGCAATGGTTGCATGTGAGGTAGCTTGGTTGCATAAGCTACTTTATGATATGCATCAGATGGGCTAGTTGTCATTTATTGTGACAACATGGGCAGTATACACTTGGCAAATACCCAGTCTATCATGCTAGAACAAAGCACATTGAGGTGCATTATCACTATGTGTGGGAGAAGATTCTAGTAGGTTTTATTGATCTAGTTTATGTCAGCATAGAGGATCAGGTAGCTGACATATTCATAAAAGCTATTTTCAGCCTCCAGCTTTGCGTATATTCCCCCATTGTGTATGTGAGAAAGCTGCAAGTGAGACTTCTTCCTTCTCTCCCACTCTCTTCACACTATCTTATATCTAAGGCCCAAGGACCAATCTTTTTGAATAAATTATATCCACATTCTCTACACTATCGCATTGTTGTGTATTCTCAATTTTTATGATTGAAGTAACTGATCATTTGAATTTAAGTTTTGAATTTTGTCAAATCTTGAAGGAATTTCTCCATCGCGCAGAAGGGAAAAGTTTCTGGGACATCACCAGGACCTAGAAAGCCTAAAACCCACCACCGCGTGAATTTGGGCATTGTGGACTTCTAGGGTCCTAGCGAATTTGGCCAAAATGCCCAAATTTGTGTCATGGTAGGTTTTAGGCTTTCTATGGTCCTAGTGACATCCTGAACACTTTTTCCTTCTGTGTGATGATGAAATCCCTTCAAGATTTGACAAAAATGAACTTTCAATACCCAGAATTGGTGGAAATGATACTAAATTGGCTAGAAATGTATTAAATTAACACAATTAAAATGATGGAGAAAATATATCATCGACTTAAATGAAATACAATGGAATTCATGACGAGCAACGATAACTTAAAACAAATAATAAAGACATGTAGTCATGTATCCATTGAAATATCCATTTAAATATATGTTGATATATACAGAAGGCATCACAGGCTATCTTTCTTCTTGGCTAGTTCGAGTACATCGAGAACATCCTCTCTCTTGTTGCGAAAGACATAGCCGTTGCCGTCAATGCCCTACCATGAATGTTCGATCCAAAAGCATTGATAGAAGCCAGGCAGTGTATCAAAATGACTTTGTCAGCATTCTGAGTAATGTTGGAGTATCCAATAGTGCGCAACAATGCCTTGCACTTCAGCAGCTCTGAAGGACCTCGAGGAGAAAATTTGCTGTGAAAGACCAAGATATGCTCTATGACTTTGCCGCGGTAATGGGCCAAAGAATGATCTCACCCAAATGCGTTTTGAACATTACCCCATTGAGATGAGAATTCATCAAGCTCAAATGCATCCTCAATGTGTCCTGCAACAAATTCAATAAACATTGAAGACTGACAAAACAAATTATACTGAAAGAACATCAAAATAAAAAATATTGTTCGAACTTACCACTATAGCATCGTCGGCTTCTATCCCTTCCTCATTTGCAATGTTGATGGAACCAGGTGCTGTGTGATGTTCCATTTGGGAGGTGGACGCTTTCTCCTGACTTGTGTTGGAAATGGAAGCTTCTGCGTGAGAGGGTTGTGCATCGTATATGGACATGTTTGCATCCCTCATTGAAACCAGCATCGTCAAGACAAACTGTTCCATTGTCTGGTCTTGGGTCAACATTGAACCCTGATAGGACTCTGAGTACCTCATCCTCTTGTAGTCCAAAAAGAACCTCTATGTCATGGAGGAATACATACTCTTCTCCATCGATGATGAGGGGGGAAAAGGACCATAATTTTGATTCTAGGTCAGTGGTCTCTGATGCTAATTCTTGCTTTATTGGGGGCTAGCTCTTGAAGTAGGCTCAATGCTTGATCTGCTTCCATCTCCTCTGTTGCATCATCAAGACTCTCTTCCATGTACATATCTAGGGATGACCAGATCAACAGTTCTACTAGAGGGGGTGCTAGACGATGAGGTTTCTTCCTCTAAATTTCTTTCTTGGAGAAGAAAGATGAATGTCATATCCCATGAAAGGAATTTGGTGCCTATATTTCCTATGATCCCCGCATCTAGGATGTCTTGAACTTTGACTGTCCTAAACCCTTCCTCGGTAAGGTTGTCACAAAAGCAGGCTAAGCGCTTTACAAAATTGGGTTTCTCTACGAACAGATACTTTATGTAATCTATGAGAACCCATCTCTTTGAAGAGTGGTCAAGTGTAAAAGAAAATTTTGAGAAATTATCTTGCATGTAAAGGGTGAGATTTGAGAAGTCATCCTTGGCTTGCATATATGTGCCTAGGACGTCTAAAGTCCTATCAAACAATAAAAATAGCTCTTCCTCACAATTTGCAAATGAAGTTCGTGAGATGAAGTCATGGAACATAGTTCTAGCTGAATCCATGGGCAAATAGCAGGCTGATGGAGGGAGTAACTTTTGAGGATGGGAGTGTCAATGGCTCTCTAAATGTGAAAGTGAGAATGTGATGTAAAAAGGGTTCTTACCCCTTAATATATATCAAAACCCTAGAAATTAAAATTAATCATAAAATCCCCAATTTTTTTGAAAACTATTTACCATGAATTGAAAGGAGAAAACATTAAAAGAAATAACATTTTAATTTAATTGTCCATAATCTTTTAAAGCAATAGCTACAATTTGACATACAAAAAATAAAATGCTGCACTAGTCAAACACATTGTTAGCAATCTTCAAAGTTGCAGGAGGAATGAAATTGGCACTATGCATGCACTTCTCCACATGGAGGCTGATCTTACCACAATTTAAGGTAAAGCAGAAGGACTCTGACATGCCATCCTCCATGACCAATATGTGTTCTCACACATCTCTTAGATTCCATTGCAATGTGACATTCACATTCTTGACATCTCCCTCTTCAACATCAATAGACAAGCTTACCCGTGTATTGTCTTCATCATTAGAAGCCACCAGCCATTTGTTTTCTTCCAGCGCCTATATTGAAAAACTAAATACAATATTTGGCATGACAAATGGTATCTAATAACCACATTGTCTTGATATGTGTGACATTGAAACACATCACCCTTTTGGTTGCCTAACCTGGTTCCCCAATTCATCCTAAGTAAATCTTCAAGAGCATTTTCATCTACACACTTGCAGGACCACATAATTTTTGACCTATGCATATGTATATTCTGAAATAAAGAAGAAAAAATGTGCAGAGGCATAAACCAAGATAACGTTGCCCATTTGGATTCAAATGTAAACTTTAAGGCCATGCCCACATCCTTTGCAATCTTTAACTTGTATGATTGCAATGTCCTCGAGTCCACATTTTGCAATCCATGTCTTGAAGTTGTGGTGGTGCAATGGTTTGCAAACAGCCATAGCTTGATGATGTCATTGGAGTGATGTATGTTGCATTATACCAATACACATTTTTCATTCGCAAGGAGGCCAAATCCTCGGCATGCATTTGCTTACCTAAATCCTCATGAATCGTAGTGAACTTGCCTATGAATGATTCAACTGGCTCCCACTCCTCGAAGTTCGAAGGGAAAACATCTACCACCATGAATAAGAGCTCTTAGAAACTAACCACAAAATTTCCAAATGGACTCATTACACTTACAGGTGAAAAAGGTACATAAATAGAAAGGCTCACAGTGTGATGGTATCCTAGATTGATTGAATGATGGAGGAAGCTGCATATCTTTTCCCATGTAAACATGTTGCACTTTTGCGAGCCATCCTTTCTTCCCAAACTTGAACTTCAAGATGTGCTCCTTCCACTCATCCAAGATATTACCTCTGTTGCTCTTGGGAAGCTTATGTGGACCTTTGGCGATCCTTTCATCACTATCTAGTCATTTAAGTTGTAGGTGCAAGGGATCCACTCATCCAATGCATTTTTGGTGTTGTGGAAGACACAATAGGTCATAGCATTGTGTGGTCTTGTAGCCTTGCTCCTCACCATGCTCGCAAAGGTTGCAACAGCAAGAATGGGACTCCTACACAGGGCAATGCAGCTCCAACAGAGGCACAAAAGAGGGAGAAGGAGAGGGACAGAGTAGTAGCCAACAGAGGCACAAGAGAGGGAGAAGGAGAGGGATAGAGCAGCTCCAACAGAGGCACAAAAGAGGGAGAAGGAGAGGGACAGAGTAGTAGCAACAGAGGCACAGGAGAGGGAGAAGGAGAGGGACATAGCAACTCCAATAGAGGCACATGAGAGGGAGGGAGAGAGAGAGAGAGAGAGAGAGAGAGAGAGAGAGAGAGAGAGAGAGAGAGAGAGAGAGAGAGAGAGAGAGAGAGAGAGAGAGAGAGAGAGGAGCTACAGCAAGTAGGCCTGAGCAAGAGGGAGTAGAGAAAGAGGGGGAAGAGGGAAAATGCATGGGATTTGGTTCAAATGGAGTGATTTGGTAGGCTAGTCTAGAACAATGGGGGACAACGGCCCTAAAAAGAGGGAGTAGAGAAGGAAAATTTTCTAAAAGGGCCCTACCATCCCAATGAAGGCAGTTTTGGGCTCACGTGGGGGAGGTGCACCTGCAACATGCGGCCGGATATCAGCTTTGCGACTGGTGTACTAAGCAGGTTTTCCAATAAGCCCCGGGAGAACCATTGGAGGGTAGGGATGCGGGTGCTGAAATACATCAAAGGCACACTTGATTATGGCATCACCTATATCAAGGGCAACATCTTGACCGGATTCTATGACTCGTATTGGGCAGGAGACATGGACAGCAGGAGATCAGTGACAGGTGATTGTTTCTCACTTGGATCTGGAGCTGTGTCATGGGTCAGCAAGAAGCAACCCACAGTTGCTCTTTCTTCTACCGAGGCTGAGTACAAAAATCAGCATGCTTTGCTTCTTGCAAGGCAGTGTGGTTGAGGAGGATTTTAGGGGACATGGTTGCAGTGCAGAATAAGCCTACGCAGTTATCATGTGACAATCAGAGTTGCATGGCGATTGCAAAGAACCCTGTGTTCCATGCTCGCACAAAACACATCGAGATTCAATATCACTTTGTACGTGAGCTCATCATGGATGGAGAGGTCGACTTGGTGTACTGTCCGACTACAAAGAATGCTGTGGACATCTTCACGAAGGCTCTTGGAAGAGACTTGCTGGAGAGGCATCTTCATCGACTTGGTATTGGGCCAAAAAAGTAAGTTCACTTGCAGGTGGACATTGAGGGGGGGTGTTAGATATCAATGCTCCACTCTTGTGTAACTACGCAGGAACTAGCTAACTCTACTTTAAGCCCCCCATATGAGGAGAAGGCATTCGAGTAGCTCGGTTATCCAGTAGGTCCTGGTTTGGACACCAGATGGGGGCCATGTGTGGCCTGATGGCTGGACGGCTTCAGATAGAGTTGGCACACCGCCAACTAGGCTACATGCAAGTGTGGGAAGGCATCCCATGACTGACCACACTAAGGGTAGATGGAGCATTTCCCGAGGTAGCCCACTCTCAGGTTCCGGGGCCCGTTTGGAGCCCAGATGATCCCGGATGGCTCTATTTTGTGCACCGATTCTATCGTGTGGTCGGTGGCCTATTTCGGGACCGACCCCCAGTCGACCGTTTTGGGCGGACTAGGTCAGTCACCCAATTGGCTCTAACCGACTACTTGTGGTGGCTATATAAGAGCAAGCCCGTGAAGCCCATTTCATCACTGGCTACAACAACCCTGATTCCTTAGCATCCAGCCTTCGTCTTCTACTGTTTCCAGCATGCCATCGAAGCTTCTTTCATAGGAGCACATGGCTGGGAGGCAGCGCCATCTATTGTATCAGTTCTATAGTAATCAAATTTTTGATTCTCCATACTATCTATTTTCTCTCTTGAGTACAAGATCCTGTTATTTGTTGAGCACAGACATTGTATTATTTTCTTACACACTCCACATAAATGTCTCTTCAAAAAGTACTTTTCTTGTAGCTTAGTTGGAGTGTTAACGAATCTAGGTAATGATGTTGTATTCTGATCCATACCATCTACAATAATGCACATGTACTGATTTGGATGAGAAATAGCTTGCTCCTTCGAAAATGCATATCTTACTCTAGAATGTCAAACAAGTCCATGATAAAATTATCTTTTTTTTCTATATGCTTCTCTTTGTTGTGGAGATGTTGCACTCTCAAGTGCTTGCTTTAGATCATCATAGTCACTTCACTTTGACATTTTTGGCCTCTTTGGGATTTTAAAATGATCAAATCTCTTCTTCTAGAGAGTATAAAAATTGTAAAAAGATGTCGAAGCATGCCCTCTTTGCCTCTGTTTTTCTCCAATAGACTTAAATACTTATTTTTTTGTCAAACCTATCAGAAGATGCCTTTCAGATAGAGGGTTAAGGTAAAGCATTTTCATGAATGTAGTCTTTCAAAATTGTTGTTGCTGAGACCATTGAGGCTCTTGTTTTGGGCCTTCCTGTGTTTCCATGAATGTTAAAATTTACCCATACTTTGCTTTATTAGCCAAATCCTAGCATGTGCCATGTGATATGCATTATTGCAAATACTTTTTCCATTTATAAGAGGCTTTGTATGCTGTATGGAACTTTGCTTTTTCTTCTCATTTATTAAAAGGCAAGAGAGCCTCGTGAGTAGGTATTAATTCCTTTTGCTCCCTCTCCTTTGCCACACCTGTTCTCTATACCCATTGATGTCATGTAAGTTAATGGAACACATACATCTGCACTTGCAGTTCATGTAGATCACATTGCTTTTAGCATAACATCTTCATTCATTACTCTTATTCTCTTTGGTTGCTTTTCTACATCTGCCTGGACTCGCTTTCTTTTCATGCATGTGTATGTCCGTTTTCGTTTCTTTTGTACATCCTTATTTGAATTTGTACACTCCTCCCTGTCAAATTTATTTGTCACTTTGTTTTCATGGGATGCTACATCCTTGATCTTATCACAATCAAAGAAAAATACCAAATAGTCCTTTATTGATTTCATTCTTGTCTTTGAAGCAATTGCAGGAGCATTTGAATCAATATCCATGTTGTCCATGTTTGATAAGACAACACTTTTGAACTCTTTTCCCTTGTCAATGTGTGTGAATTCACCCACTTTAGATAAGACATCACTTCTAAAACCTTTTTCTTTCTCGGTACTAGTGAACTCATCCAATCCTGAGAAGATATCACTTCTATAGTTAAGTGCATTGAAAAATCCAGGTTTTGGGGGACAACACTGATGATATCTTTATCCTTCTCGACGTGGTGCATGAATTCATTGACTCCAGATAAGACATCGCTTTTGAAATATTTTACCTTCTTGGTACCATTGAACTCATCCACTTATGATAAGATGTCACTTCTATAGATGATTGCATTAAAATCATCTAATTATGAAGGGACAAGACTTTTGATGTCTTTGGCTTTCTCAAAATGCATGAATTCCTCATGAATTCATCCACTCCAAATAAGGCATTGCTTCTGAATTCTTTATCTTTCTTCATACCAATGAACTCATCCACTCCTGATAAGATGTCACTTCTGTACTTGAGTCCATTGAAATCATCCACATCTGAAGGGACAACTTGGTGGCATATTCTTTAAGTCATTTGAAAGTGAAGTATACCTTATCTCTATCATTGAAAACCACATGTCCTTTATTAATCTTGAAAAAGTGCATGCTCCATCTCAAATATTTTCCTTCCTCATAATAGGGACCATCCAATGAATTTGTGTTATCATCCATAAAATCATTAGTAACTTTCACAATCCTCATCTATGCAAATGACCACTGATCCACTTGTTCAAACCCCAAAACTTGACCTTGAACCGTTATGTTCTTATTTGCAAATGATATCGTTTGCAAAATATCTCCCACACTGAAGTCCAAAGAAATGCGCTTTGTTTTCCTGATGATATGTGTTGAATAAGTCTGATCTCTATCCCATGCAATAAATGATTTTTTGAAAACATTATAAGGCATAACATCTCCAAGTATTTCCATATCTCCACACTTATGATTTAGCTCAACATGTGCACTAAGAATCTTTGATACAATAACTGGCCTTTTTCTCATTTCAAACCTCCTCCTCTCCCCGAACCTCCCTACTCCTCCCCCAAACCTGCACACTCTTTCTCTGAACCTCCACATCCATGCGACATCATCCATGCATGTAAGTTTGCGACGTCCCTATTGTAACCCTTGTTGGTCTAGGATTCCTTAATTTTGAGTGTGCTCATATGCTAAGCAAAGTGGGTGGTGAGAAGGGTCACTTTTAAGGACCAAACATTATATCACAAGTGTAGGAAGTTGGGCTATACCACCCAACTACCTGCCCTTCATGCACCTAAGATCTAGTAGGGGCCTAGGAACTGAGCTTGTGCCACGAAAGATAGTGCTTCAAACAACATCCAATCTAGTTACATTTTGAGATTTATGACAATCCGATCAAGCTCATCCTTAGCTCATACTCAGTACACGACCCATCAAATCCTGAGTCATCCAGTGACATAGCGGACCATGATAAGATTAATGCATTCGACCCAAGCCTCGACAAAAAGGCAAGACAATGGTACCGGGCCTTGAATCCAGAGGAGAAAGCCAATTGAGATACACTCAGAAATCATTTATGTTGGGCCATATCCTCTCTCTTGAACCAAGCTTTGATTTCAAATGAGAGAGTAGTGTAAGAGGTGTCCAAGAAGTAAACCTTGTGTTTAGTTGAAGACAGAACACCACAACTCAACCCAAACACAAATTAGCCAAGTACTCACTTAGATCCACATGCACTATAAAAAAGTGGTGACATGGCATCTACACACAAAATTCAAAACTAGCATACCCAAGAAGTCAATTGAGTACAATTGTTACAACCATGTGACATTTAAAATATAGATCCATGAGATACATACATATTTGGGGCAAGAATAAAGAAATAAGATGTCCATATTTGCAAAATAATTTAGCAAGATCCTTTGATGTGTAGTAGTAGGTTGAAGCATAAACTAGCAAGGGCATTTAATGTGTTTAAGTCCTATAATTCTAAGTTTGCAATAACATTGTGAAAAAATTTAAAATGAAGATCCTTCTCACTATTGCAAGGCTCGTAGGAGACCACAATGAGGAGAAAAAATAGTTGTTCCTTTGAATGGAGAACTAGTGATGATGGAGATGTGGATGCTCAACTGTGGTTCATAGGACATGAACACTTCAAGAGCCTTAGACATGATAAACATGACTATAAGTGATGCCGAATTCCCAAGACAAGAATTATTGAGACATCACATGATGCAGAACTTCATTTATACCTTACAATTCCACAAGGATTCTCTTTTTGAAACAAAGTTTACATAGCATTGAAGATGAGTGAAGTGGAATGTGTATCTAGATTACTCACATGCATGAGCAAGATAATTGGCCATCAATGAGCTTGCCATAGACTTAGACATATTTAGTGTCATGTGAAAGCATTTGCCATGCGAAGTTATCATCCTCTTGCTACTACTACTAGAATGAACTTAAGGAAGAACACCCCATCTTTTGAGGTCTCTAGCTACTCGTGCTAGAGTAGGAAAGGCTTCAGTGTTTCAGCAAATAACCAAAATCCTTCCTTTTGATTGATTCCAAGTTCTGTAAACTTAAAAGAAATACATTCCTCTGTTGACAAGTTTGGCAAGTCCCTCCTCTCTTTCATTGAGATATTCGTGTAAACCATCTTTGCACTCTGAACAAATCTATATCATATCCTCCTGCTCTCCCTGGAGGAATCCTTGTTGGCACTCCATAAAAAACTTGTGGTGCAAGCAAATTTAATTGATAATCTTGCATCCCTAATGCATTGCAAAGGGTTCTACCCTTGTCAACGCATTTATGCCTCGTCTCAAGAGAGCATCTCATGTGTTGGATGCAAGCCAAAAGAAACTGCTTGGAGAGGACTTTGACTTCCTCTAGCATATACAATAGCAAACATCTTATTTGTATCCCCAAAATCTTGCAGATCTCCATTTCGCATCTTTGGTTTATTTTGATGCTCCCAACTCTCAAGTGTGAGTCCGTTTCCACCACAAGCGAAAATTAACTTAGTGATAGGGTGATAAAGCAATAGGTGATAGGGGGATAAAGCAATAGTCCACCCCGTTCCCGTATTTGTATTCCAACTATTTGACCACATACCGACGGGTATTCATCCACAAATAATGAGAGCTTATTAGGCTATAAAGCTATCAATAATGCTAATACAGTTTTGTTTCGGAATCGAGATTTTAGCACTTAAAAATTGAGACTTTAAGTGCTAAAATCTCGATTCCGAAACAAAACTGTGTTAGCATTATTGATAGCTTTATAGCCTAATAAGCTCTCATTATTTATGGATGAATACCCGTCGGTACGTGGTCAAATAGTTGGAATACAAATACGAGAACAGGGTGGACTATTGCTTTATCCCCTATCACCTATTGCTTTATCACCCTATCACCCAGTTAGTTTTTGTTTGCGGAGACGAACTCGCACTTGAGAGTGGGGAGCATCAACGAAGATGCAAAATGGAGACCTACAGGATTTTGGGGAACTCCCACTTTAACGATAATAGTAGACCACCTATCAATTCTTATATCATTGCTTCATGGCCCTGGTGCAAGGCGAGGTGCCCCTTTAGGGACTATGGAAAAATTTATGTGTTTAACATTTCTTGTGCCACCCACTCGATTGTTAATTTAGAAAGGCAAAAGACATCATCATTGAAAAAAGTGGATAAGCATGAGCAAACTTGAGCATGATGCTCATATACGGGAAGTTTTATGGCAATCACCTTGCCATCTTTGAGTGCAATCTTAAATGGATAATACTTTCCTTTATCCAACGTTTTAAGATAACTTTTTGAATCAACACATGTAGCGAAGATCAAGATTAGATCATCCTCCGTGATGCTCGAACCATCACCATCTTGGGACTTTTGCTCGAAAAGGCTTATTCTCTCCGTTGTCTTGCTTTTAGCCATGCCTTCATGAAAAACACAAAGATTCATCAGCAACTAACGAGAAAACAAGCTACAAAATGAAATTACACAGAATACCAGAGGTTGTAGAGAATTCTGCTACTACTTGCAACACTTTAAATACACAAAAGAGCAGAGATGATTGTGCCAACTCCTATGAGATTGCACTAAGGAATGGAATGGTACTTCTTAATGGCAAACACTTTGAGTGTTACATACTAAGTACTATACCTAATCTGCATGCCGCTTGAATGTAGATGAATGAGTCCCAATTTCTGGGAGCATATACTAATACTCATCTCACTAGCACACCTAAGTTGCAAAGGAGGTGGAGATTAATTGTATGCTGGCTTTTCTTAGGACAGCTCTCCCTCCACGAGTCCCATTATTTACAAGTGAGCACTAACTCATCATTGCTCCTCATTGCTAGAAGCAAACTGTGGAGTAGCAGCCATAGCCTCTCTTGCTTCGAGGTTTCATCCGCCATAGTCTCATTCCCTCACAGCTCTCGCTCCCAACACCAATCCTCCTCCTCTTGATCAGCTCTCCCTCAGTATCCACATTACTGCATTTGAGCTCCTATCCCTCCCAAAATGGCCACAGCAGCAGCACTTCTTGTAGCCTTAGCCCCCTATTGCCTCCCCCTCCGATCCTCCTTCTCAGCCTCTGCCTTTGCTTGCCCCATGCCTACCTCTCCCTGTCCTTTGCCCTCTCTTCCCGCCTACTTGTCATCTGAGAAGCACCCACAAAGGCCATCATATTGAAGGGAACCTCTTTTTAGAATATCCATCCCTTCACATGGAGAAGCTTTTGGAAGAAGCCATATGCCTCATCGTTTTAACCGGTACACCATTAGGGAACCCCAAATTGAACTTGGGGCCCTATTAATTAATTAATGTGCATAAGAGGGGGGTTTGCGATTGACAAAGGCAATGCACAATTAACAAAGAAAGCGAGGGTGAAGGAGGCTTCTGCTAGAAGCCTCTTTAGCAGAAGCCTCTTTCTCCAGAATGTTTTGCAAGTGCCTCTTTCTCCAGAACGTTCTATTGGTGGCTACCTATACGAGGACAATCTATATATATATGAGGGTAGTCTGAAGGGAGCAGGTAGGGGGCTCTCCAGAACTGAAATAGGAGAAGCGGGAGGGAGGAAGAGGGGAGGGAGGGAGAGAGGGGTAGAGGCAAGGGCGAGTGGAGGGAAAGAGAGAGTGAGTGGATGGGGAAAGAGAGTGGGATAGTAGAAGAGGAAATCGTGATGATAGGGAGGCAAGAGGTCGATTAGAATGATGAGGAGTCAATTAAAGTGTAAGCAATAGGTTAATTGCAAAAGTGGAGCAGGGGCACATATAGATTTTTTAATTAATAGATAGAGAGTGTAGATGCGAATAGAGTGTAGAAGAGGAAACGTTTTAACTAGTATGCCAATATACCTTACGAGTAACCTGACCCATCTACGCTGGGCTAGAGACCTGCTCCATCGGGTCTCAAGATGCTAAAATCTTGTTAATTTCAATAGATAGAAGATCCAGTAAAGGCATCTCAAAAAGATGCGTTTTCCACATATGCATGCAATTTGGTTTCAATTAATGGAAATTTTTTCTGTCATGAATTTTTGTTCTATACATCAAGGAGAAGGTGAAGAAACACATAATGACAGAGAGTGTGAGAGAGAGGGATGCTAGTTATACCTGAGGGAAAGGGTTGAAATTAGACTACTAACATCACCAAATTTATTGTGTCATGGTTAGAGCTAGCACTCTTGGCAAGGCTTGCATTGATGCTTATCTATTAAACCAACAATATAACAAGAGAACTTTTATAAACACAAAAAACATTTAAATAAAAGCAACATACTCTAACAAAAAAATTCTCTATGATAGAGTACTTCAAAATATTACATCTGAAAGTGGAGTCACATGTCTAAACATGCAACAGCTACATCAAAGATTGACCCATATGTCCAAATACACATCTGCAAACAAAGTCATAATTGAATATACAAAATCTACAATTAGACACGCAAACATCCCTAAGGGAAAAGTCTACGGCCATGTAATGCAGGGAAAAGCATGCGACCATGTATTGTAGGGAAAAGCCCGCGGCCATTCCACATCCACCGTGTCCACCACTGCATCCGCGCCGGCAACAAATGTACAATGAAGTACTAACAATCGTATCTGGATTAATAGATCACTCAAAAAGATAATTTAGGGACTATAATTATTGAGCCATAAAACTTTTATACATGTATGTTGGTAAAACCCAACTCATTTGTTAGAGTACTTACTCAAACGCAAAGGGTTGTGAACAGTGTGGACAAAGGTATACATATAGTCCCCATTTTCCGCTCGATAGAAAATCAGTGTCCGCATAGTTGCATAGTATCCCAGCCAACAAACAGTGATGGTCTGCGGTCCATCATCCCTATGAAGCTAGCGAGCTAGGACAACGTAATATCCCAAGTGGACTCATCCCTCCAAAGGCCGATGGACATGGATATTCATTATAAACCTTAAATCAAAAGACAAACAATAGCATGTTTCCCCACTCATATATAATCCAAATAACCTTTAAAAAAAAAAAATAAAGCAACAAACAATGTATACGCTTCCTACCCAAGGTAGCTCTCCAGCTCAAGCAGAGCTAACAACAGCTCCGTGCTCTCTAGAGATCTCTAGCTTGCAGGATCTGCAATTTTCTAAAAGTCAATGGCTCTACTATTAAACAGGTCGACATAAAATGTGGTTGTCAAAAGCAATTCTGTACCTTGCACCTGTACTCTTGTTTCGGTGAGAAACGTGAACTCCCTAGACATCCTATTGCATTGCAAAAAGGAAAACATGTGTCAATCTACATATATGGAGAAAACAATTATAGACTTTCAAGAGAAAATAGCCTGTAGTATATTGCAAATCCATAACTCAAACGGGTATGAAATTTCACAGAGTAAACACAAAACTCATAAAATCCAAACATTATCAAGGACAAAATCATGAAATATTACGTCTCACTTAATATTTGTATAAAGAGATGGCATTCCCCAAGACATATGACAGTTCTTGGATGGAATATTGAATGAACTTAAAAAAAGCTATACAAAGAGTTCCCAAATGAAGATTTTCCACCCAAGAAAGTCTTAGGAGGGCTTGAAACGCAATGGCATACTCCTTGGCTATTGATGTTGCCAATTGCAAACCTTCCTTGTACACAACATCTGTGGTAGAAGTATTCTCTGGCTCCTCGCCACTGGCATCAAATACACTCTCCGGAATGAAAACCTTAATAGCATTTGATGCTTGGATACATGAAAATGCCACATATAGATGGCCATGACTGAACACTGGTGTCGCCAAGTATAGTCCCAAAACAGACAATGTTTGGCCCTATGACTTGTTGATTGTCATGCTGAATGCCAATCGGATAGGAAATTGCCATCTCCTCATGTCGAATGGAAGTTTAAGGTTGGCTAGAATGAACTTTATCCTTGGAATGAATGTTCTATCACTAGCATTGGTACCGGTAATGATTTCAGCTTCTAACACTTTCGTGTGAAACTCTTTGCATATCAACCATGTCCCATTGCATAGACCCTAGCAAGGGTTCAGATTGTGCAACAAAATTATAGGAGCATTCCTTTTCAAAACCAATTGATGTGGGGGGTATCCACCTCCAAGATCCAGACTGCTCAGATACTTGACTGCAAACAAAAAAGAATCTCCCCTGAGTTGTCCACTGAGTTTGCACTTAGGTGCTCCCTTTCCTCTCCGGGCATTGCCTTCAATGTTGTAGCATTAATTGCATCAACCTCGAGGTTTCGAGGTGTAAGAATAGCATGCTCTCAAAAGTATGATGCACAGCCCAAAATAGTTGAGCCCTCTATACAACCATCTAATGAGGCCTTCCATGGACTTTGTCTCTAAAAGCATCTGCAATGGAATCACAATAATATCTTCTTTTGTACATCTGCTTATCCTATTGCCAATGTCCAAAACCCATTGCATGAACTCTTTCTCAACAAAGTTATCACCATTCCGAAGGACCTGCATATTCTGCATCATCTTCAATACTGTAGTGCGACCACAAATACTTGAGTGGAATAAGATATAGCATTGACAATCTCCTCTCATCCTGCCTTTGGAAGCACTAGCAAGACTTGTCTAAAATCCCCCCCCAACAACACCAGCTTCCCACCAAAAGTTGCTCATTCGACATGATATCTCACAATGTTTTGTCTAGTGCCTTGAAAGCAAACCGATGAGTCATGGGTGCCTCATCCCATATTATTAGCCTAGCCATCTTCAAAACATCTACGAGGTGACTATTAACCTTAATATTGCAGCTCTACTAGTGCCATGCGTCCATTGGCTAGTAGCAAGGCTGCAATCCCAAAAGATGTGAAGATAGTGGGAGAGAGGGAAGGAGTCTCACTTGAGGCTTTCTCACAAGCACAAATGGGGGAATACACACAAAGGTGGAGGCTGAAAATAGTTTTCCTCTTCTTAGTTATGAAAGCCAAAAGAACTCAAGTACAAAGAAATAGAAGAACCCTATATGTGGGTCTCAAACGAAACTCAACTGACTAAGGTGGCATACTAACTGAGCCACGAACTAGTGTAGATAAGGATAGCTGTCATCCAGCTATTATTCGTGGGCGGTGTACCAACCGCATCTCCAGCTAACAAGTCGGTGACATAAATGCACAACAGTCACCTTGGCATATCGCGAGTGGAGCTCGATATCTCAACACTCCCCCTCGAGCTCAATCCCAAATCCTGCACACCAAGCAGGTCTCTGAACTTGCACAGCTTCTCTGCGCCCAATGCTTTCATGAATTTGTCAGCTACCTGATCCTCTGTGCTGACATAAACTAGATCAATAAGACCTAGTTTCCAAAAGTTGGATTAAAATACTTCTCCTTTTGAATGCATGTGGTACACTAAAATTTTTTAGGTGAATCCCCCGAGCTTCATAGTGACAACGGTGGAGAATATAATTCTAATAATTTTTATGCTTATTGCATTGAGTGTGGTATTCATCACCATGAATATATTGTTTCATACTCTCCTCAACAAAATGGTGCTGCAGAGCGTAATAATCACACTTCTCTTGATGCTATGCGATGTATAGCATCCAAGGCATCCATTTCTTCATCCATGGCTTTCTCCCATTTTTCATTTCCCATGGCTTGCTCAAAAGAAGTGGGTTCTGGTTCCTGTATCACTTTGACCATATAGGCATAGTGAATGGCTGTAAATCCATCATATTTCAGCCTATCCACAAGATACCTAACCCTGGTAGACCTGCGCAAAATAGGCTCACTTCCAGGTGCTCTCAAAACATCCCTGGTCTTCCTTACTCCAGGTGTAACAACAGAAGGAATACCCAACTCATCATCAATGCTCTGTTCTGAGCCACTGGATTCACCATCCACACAAGAGTGACCTGCATTCACATCATACATGGGCTGATCTACCTTCTCTTTTCCTTTTCGTGATACCTGCGTACCACTCTCTATTTTGCTTTGAGGGGGTTCTCGTGATTTCAATCTGCCTGTCCGTGGTGAAGTAGGTGAACCACTGGTAGAGGACACTCCAGGTCCACTAATATTTTGTGATTGCTACTGTGCATTCTGTGCAGCATTACCATTTTGTGCATCTACATCAATCATCACATTTACTGGTTTATACCAGCTGCTCATCTCATCAAAAACAACATCTCTGCTCACTGTGAACTTACGTGTAGAAGGTTTATAGCATCTATACCCTTTCTGCTGCAGAGAATAACCAATAAAGATGCACTTCTCAGCTTTTGGATCCAACTTGGACCTCAACTCATCTGGCACATGGACATAGGCAATGCAACCAAAAATCTTCAAATGAGAAATATCTAGTTTCCTACCAATATACATCTCCTCTGGCATCATGCCATGTATTGCTGCAGTGGGAGTCCTGTTCATTATATAGACTACTGTAGCAACTGCTTCAGCCCAATAATAATCTGGTAGATCTTTTTCATTTAGCATAGCCCGAGATACCTCTCCAATATGCCTATTTTTTCTTTCTGCAATTCCATTTTGTTGTGGGGTATGACTGCATGAATATTGCTGCTTTATACCATGCTCCTGCAAGAACCTTGCAAACTCATTTGAGAGGTACTCTCCCCCTCCATCTGACCTTAGGCATTTTATTTGCAGGCCTGTTTCTTTTTCAACCATAGCTTTGAAAGCTTTGAAGTGCCCAAACACTTCACTTTTCTTTTTCATAAAATACATCCATAGTTTTTTGCTGAAGTCATCAATAAATGTGACAAAATAGTGACAGCCTCCAATAGATGCAGCTTTTGTAGTCCACACATCAGAGTGGATTAATTCCAATGGCTTTTTACTCTCTTGAACATGCCTAGGAAAAGGTTTCCTTGCCTGTTTCCCAAATTGACAGGCTTCACAAACCTTGTGCATTTCTGCAACCTTGAATTTTGGCAATCCTGCAACAATATTTTGGGCTTGCATTGATTTAAGTCGCTGTATATTAACATGACCAATGCGTTTGTGCCAGATATCAATATCTGCAACTACACCGGTCCCATGTGCAAACATTGCTGCACTCAATTCAGGCATGTCTGCATCCAACGTAAACATCCTGCCCTTCTTCTTTCCTTTTGCTATCAAGCGACCATTATTTTTCATATCCTCAACAAAGCATCCATGAGGATTAAATCTGACCTGCAAGCCCTGCTCAACCATTTGACCAACAGAAACCAGGTTCTTGGTGATGTTCGGGACATGAAATACATCAGACAAGTATTTCTTTTTCCCATCCTGCATAGACAAAGGAATTTTGCCAATCTGCACAATAGGATGTGCAGTATCATCACCAGTCTCCACAAATCCTGGTTTTTCCATTTTTCATGCATCCTGCATCCATTCAGCGTGACCTGTCATGTGGTTTGACACACCCGAGTCAACATACCACACATCATTGCTTTCTTCTGCACTTGTTACAGAATTTGTCATATGCTGCACCATAAACAAATGCTCATTTCTGTCATCACCCTGTCTACTAGAGGATGCATAATTGCCTTGCTGCAATTTTCCATTCATAATGTCATTCTGCTTTTTATAGCAGTCCTTAGCCATATGACCCATTTTGCCACAATAGTAGCATTCAATATTGCTGTTTGCATTTTGGCCTCTCTGCCATCCACCACGGCCTCTTTGGCTCCCCCTGCCTCTAGAGTTACCACATCCTCCTGCATAGGATTGGTTTTCTTGCGTTTGCTGCATATTCTGATTTCTACCATGGCCTGCAGATCGGCCTCCTCTACCTCTGCCTCTACCTTTGCCAGCATTTGAGTAGAAGACAGTTTCTTTTGAAGTTCCTGCTGAAGAAGATGCACCCCCATTTCTTTGCTCTTCGGAAATTAGAAGAGCAATCAACTCCTCAAAATCAGGAAATTTTTCACGGACGGCAATGGATGTCCGGAACTGTGCATAATCCTTTCCTAAACCATTCAAGGTCACAGAGACCAAATCGTCATCATCCACTGGCGACCCAATGGAAGCAAGTGCATCTGTAATTTTCTTCACTTTCATGTGGTAGTCATTTATGCTCAAATTTTCTCTCTGCACATTGTGCAACTCCTGTTTGAGTTGCATTTTCCTGGCTTGCGTATTTGTGCTGTATATTTTTGCCAAAGTATCCCATGCCTCCTTTGGCGTATTTGCATCCTGAATATGCACAATCATGGAGTCCGAAATACTGATAGACCAACCTTTGCACATCTGGTTTTCATCGTGCATGGCATACTTGTAAATTATCCAACATGCTTTTGATGCTAACACGTAACCTGCATCCAAGTAAGTACTGATCTCATCAATGCCACTATCAACTATGTTGTGCAAATGCCCTTGCTCTCTTGCATGATTTAGCTGCATCTTGCTGATGATGGCTCTATCATGACCTTTGTACACGTATTTGTACAAATACTTAACAACAATAATTGTGGACCATATTTTGACATTGATGTGCGACTTGTACTTCACGGAGAGAAAAGGATTAAATGGCACAATCCAACGATTATCAATGACTCCCCCTTTCACTTTTATCTTTCTACCATCATCACGAGACATGTAAACATGATAACCATAATTGCCAACAATAATAGGCTGCAAGAATGCACATGGATAATGACGAATGCATTTCCCGTCAACCATGCAAGTTGCAGATGCATTCAATGCACCACACGGACCATGGATATTACATTTTCCAATAAACTCATGCAACTCTAGGAACATTGCTTTATCTAGCAACTTTGCACATACTCCGATCTCCACATGTTTGAAGGCACCTTCTAATATCAACTATACATGTGAGTGTGGCAGAACTCTCTTTTGAAACTCTATCACACCCACGTATCCAGCCACCTTCCAAAACAAATTATGTTTTGTAATTGACTACATCATGTCCTTATGCTTTTGATAAAACACATGGGCTATCAAACCTAGCCAGTCTTGTGCAGTTTGTCTCGGCAATGATGCTGCAGATATTTCAGACAATTTTGGATTACAGGTGAGTTTTTCCCCTTTTACTAAAAATTGCCATCACATCTTGGTATAGATGGCACATATACCAAGGCCCTCTCGTAAAAGAAGAAGGCAACACAACCTGATGCCCTACAACATTGCCTAGCACAGTATGTATCCCATCAGCTTTATTCACCATGTCCATCAACCCTTGATAGACTTTAGCACATAGGGATGCTTGGTTGTTTCACATCCACACCAACCTGGAATCTTCCATGCTACTATATGCATCAACCATGTATTGCTGCAGTAATCTACCTCCATGCAAAAGACATGAATTTGTATCATATCTCACTTGCAAATGGTATGCATAGTACTATCTCTGGGCAATACAACTCTGTCCACGTATCTCATGCAATGGTGTATGATTAGGAACATCACTATATGGGATATCTAGATGCCAACCATCTTCCCCCCGAGGGAACAAAATAACATACATCAGAGGCATGTATGATCGGTGCAAATTAGATATTCTACTCACAAACCCATTGCAGCTAAAAATCTGAATGTCTCGATTTTTGATATTGAAGTCATCCCCTTGTCCTAGCATGATTGCAGCAACCTTGCTAGCCATAGGATCCAAGTACTGCCTTGAGGTCGAGCGGCTCTCACAATTAACCATTGGCTCTCACAAATAACCATCTTCAGGTTTGTATGTGGATTAGTTTCATATACCCCCATTCCCATGGAACATTTGATCAACATGGGCTCCCAATGAAACAAATGCCATGACACTATTATAACCCTAATGTTTTTCTTAAATAGTTTGCTTCTAGCATCATGTCAGTGCAGTAGAACTCTCAAAATCACTGGTGGTTCTTCTAAGGGCAACAATGACACACGACCAACTTGCAACAGTTTCCCACAACCTGATGCATGCACATTCACGTCTCTTGTTTCCACAATTTAGCCTGGAAAAAGTTGCATGTATGATCCATGGATCCGAGTGCATGAAGAGAAGAAGCATTGAAGACCAGTGGATACAAAGATGGGTGCTCTACACTATCCCTTAACATAAATATACACAAGATAGAGAGGCTCCCCCCCACACCCCTGTTGTGAACAACATGACTTTGTGCTCTTAAATGAGTAGCGGCCCTGGTTGCATCCATTTGAGTAGTTGTACCTATTATTGGAGCATGTTGATGATCATTACCTATTGTTGCTGAAGTATTGAGGTCCATTGTATTTTCAGCAATGCACGCTACATTAGTGTGCCCATGAATTTGATTCTGTTCTATGTGAAGGCCGACTTCTACATCCATAGATTCCACAACCACCCCCATGCTTCTAGCACCTTGTGTTTTCAACCTTGTTCTTTGTATATCATAAACGCAACCGGCCGCCCACGTTGAATCCATTAGAGTAGTTGTACCTATTACTAAAGCATGTTGATGCCCACTACCTATTACTGAAGTATTGAGGTCCGTTGTATTTTCAGCAATGCACACTACATTACAGAAGTTGTAGTTGTACCTATTACTGAAGTATTGAGGTCCATTGTATTTTCAACAATGCATGCTACATTACTTCATCCATGCATCTGATTTTATTGTCTCCAAAGGCCAACTTCTACACCCATAGATTCCACAACCACCCTCATGATTTGTGTTTTTGACCTTGTTCTTTGTATGGCATGAATGCAATGGGCCGCTTGCATTGAATCCAACAATCTTCTCCTATGAGACCGTACTGAATGTACCCTCTCTTCTATTCATCTTGCCATCTTCTGTATCCACTCAACCAACTACATAAGGATTTATTCCTCAATAAAGGAAAAATACCTTAATTAAATAACCCATGCATCATCCCAGACCATGACACAATTGATGGATCTCAACCAATGTGCCCCAAGGAGTTTAGAAAGCAAGAAGCAGGGGTAAATTAGCAAAGCCATCCTTTTCCCATTTATCTTAAATTGAGAGCTAACCATCTATGCATCATTCATAGTGTCCCATAACCAAGATTGAGTGTGTCACCATCTTTTGGTAAGTGTAATGCTCCTATTTTGTCAAGATATGAGCAAAATACAATATCGTATACATACATACATGTACATACATACATACATATGTATATATATATGTATGTATGTATGTATGCATGCATGTATATATATATGTATATATATATATATATATATATGGTATTGTATGTATGTATGTATGTATGTACATACGTACATACATACATATATATATATATATGTATGTATGTATGTATATGTATATATATATGGTATTGTATGTATGTATGTGTATGTATGTATATGTACGTACGTGTGTATGTATGCATGTATGTATGTGTGTAAGTATGTATGTATGTATGTATACATACATACATACGTAAAGCCAATATTAGATAGAATGGAAAAATTCCAATTCCCATAAGAAACAACCTCTAGGGCAAATTGTCATTACATAAGAAAGGATCACAAATACTGTTTCACAAACTAACTCTTTACGAAAAGTTGAAGTCCCACCTTATGGCTTAGATATTTTTCAATATTTTGAAGTATTGAAGCATTAACAAACATAGATATAGAATCTACGATACCAACTTTGCAAGAAGACTTGGAAACCTCTTGCAAGAGTCTCGCAAGTGAAGCCCATAGATATAACTTCATTTTGTGAATCTATCAAAATAATTCCTAACATGTCTAAATAAATGACCATCAATTGAAACACAAATAGCATATAAAAACCAAAGCTGATCTATCTAAAAACTAAAAGTTGACCATCTCAAGGAATGATGTCTATATGAATGAATATATTCAAATGAAAATGTATAAGCATTGCATAAGCATTTATGCAAATACATGATGCAAGAAGTTACAAATATTTGTGTATATCTCAAACAAAACTAAAATGGAAAGGCATAAGCATTTATGCAAATACATGATGCAAAATATTACAAATATTTGTGTATATCTCAAACAAAACTAAAATGGCAAGGAACAATTCGCAATTCAAATATTAAATTAAACTAGCTTCCATACGTCAAATGAAGGTAATAAACTAAAATAGATTATTTCCATAAATAAAACTAAATAAAATCCTTTGCAAAATAGGCACAAAAACTTGTCCTGCTAAATAACTTAAGGGCGACCCAAGTATAGGAATCCCATAGAAGGATTTGGGGTTCCTGTACAAAAAGTGATGCAAAAGTCTCGGGAGTATCTCAATTGTCACGGGTTATAACCAACTCTCATCTTGGTCATCAAAGCAGTTAGCGTATTTAAACCAACTTTGAACATTGACACCTGAGTGGTGGACGGTAGCTGAACTTGTTCTTTCAATTTATCAACTTGTTATCTACACTCATTCTCACATAGAACTGCCCCTTCTCCACCTCTCGCCAAAATATGTTGCATCCACTGATTAGAGTCCTTCACGCTATTGTCAATTTGAGAAATCCTTACAATGAGAGTTTTAGGTAATTCTTCCATGTCTTGTGCTATTACTCCACCACCATCTGAATGGATTTATGCCTGTAAGGAGGCCATATGTCATGGGTTCGTGGCACATGCATCCTTATTATGCTCGCACATGTCTTGAATGGACTTTAAAAGATTGTATTGCCTTGAATATGATAGGCTCCTACTTGCATGCTTGGTTGCATGGGTTGAAGCTCCTCCCCTTCTAACTCGTTTCATTATAACAGCAATGCGACGTTCACATATAGACTTTAAATGCCTTGAAGGCAACTTGGGATCCTAATTTGCTCCATGGTCTCCACCCTTGCAACAACTTGTTTTGTCGCACGAAGGTTGTGTGGCTCAGGAAAGGATGACAACACAATGTTAGAAATGGCAGAGGCATCCACCCTTGCAACTCGCTTCATTGCATGAAGGCTTTGTCGCCCATGAAAGCACGACTCCCCAAGATCATTTTTGCAACTGCACCCAAAACAA
Organism: Dipteris shenzhenensis; assembly: GCF_047967505.1. Lineage (NCBI taxonomy): Eukaryota > Viridiplantae > Streptophyta > Polypodiopsida > Gleicheniales > Dipteridaceae > Dipteris > Dipteris shenzhenensis. The sequence continues at coordinate 53,375,818 of NC_141607.1, read as the reverse complement.
AATACAAAAACCTTTTCACATATGTATTGACTCAATTGTATAATTGGATCACATTGATTCCCTAGAATTTACATGGGCATAAGTCAATTTACATGATTGCCAAATCAAAAGTGAGCATATTAACATATTTAGGAGCTAGATACCCAAAGATTCTAGCCAATATTGTCTCCGCAAAGAATTTGATTTCAAGTTGGATGGCTTGAGATATTTGTGAATGAGCTCTCAACCCATGCAAATATTTTCCAATTCAAAGGTGGTAAGTTTGTCATCATCATCCAATTGTAGAGATGCTTGCTTAGAGTGACCAAGGATATGGTGGTAGGAAGTAGAAATCATAGGGCATGTTAGAGAGAAAAATCCACATGTAAGGCACATGGCTCTAGCATCCAATTCAAAAATCAAATCCCCCTATCATCCTCTTTCCATGCATTAGCCTCCCCTAGTCCAATAATCCAGATCCACTTTCCCGTTGAAGTATGAGTCTAGCACCACAGGACCTATTGTGTAGATATTGTGAATATATTCCAATGCTTAGTGGTTGAGTCCTTTCAATGAATTGAATGCAATTAAGGTGGTCTCCCCTAGCCTTGAGTGTGGATGGATAAAGACATCAATCTTTGAGAGCACCAGGGTCATAATGCAGACATAATGTTTTTACTTGTGAAGCCTTAGAGGTGGTGCTCTAGGGATCCTTTTCCAAACTGTCAATCAGAGATTAAAGCGAAGGAGAAATTTGCACCGCTATTATAGAAAAGAGGAGAGGTTCTGCTTGTGAATACTGAGCAAAAGGAAAACATGAGAAGAGCAGGCTCCCAACATATTGACTTATGGTGCGACAAACAGATTTACCCAAAATGTCCATTGAGAAATTCGAGCCCTCCATTTTCTAATCCGACAATGTTATTGAGGTTTATGGGTGACAGGAATAATGGAATGCGCCATGGATACATTTCGACTCAACATTCAATTGCGGAAATGTACAAGACATTGTATGTCAAGAAAGAATGGAGAAGGACCAAGAAATATCGATAAATTCAAACTTGAAAGAACAGCCGCAAAGGGAAATCTAAGAGCATTCAAAGACAAAGAATGAGCTAAGGAGAGCAAGAATGAAGAGAACCATACTTGGAGAGAGACAACGAAGCAAGAGAATTCGAAACATTGCAGAGTTGAAAGCTGGGACTAGAGAATGTAAGCACAGAGTATAGAAAGCAAGGTAAGAGTACATCTTGTTTAGCCATTGTATTTGTATATTTGTGTTTGTCTTGCAAGAAAAACTGTAATATTGCAAAGTGTACTTGTTGCAGGGAAATTTTAGGACCTAAGAAAGAAAACATTGATCCTAATTTAACGCTCGTCAAACAAATGAAGGGTTTAGTCTCCACTATTGTTGCAAAGAACATGATGGAGAAAAAGAAGTTTAAGAAGGTAAAACATGAAGTGCTTGAAGAATTTGTATCGGAAAGTAAAGCTGATGTCACAAAAATTCAAGAGGCTCTTGATGTGAGCGGAGAGCAAAAAGGGATATGCTTCAATATTTAGAGTTGTGTGATCAACATTAAAAGTGTTGGGGTAAGTATGATCAAGGGCTTGCTCTATGGTGCATGCATGCATCTAGGGGAGTCACATGTGTGTTTGTATGTGTTGTAAAGGCACATCAAGTGCTATGATGTGTCTAGTGTGTGACCTAAGTGATGATGTAAGACAAAGGCAATCCCACTAATGTAGGGATTGATTCCCACTGAAGTAGGGGCTGATTGCCACTATGTAGGGAAGGTATTACCTTCTCCCCCTTTCTATAAGAGAGAGTCCTCTCTCTCACAATCATAATAGAGATCTACCATCTTTCTTTCATTGTGCTCTCACACCTCTTGCAAGATGCATCTATTCTATCCTATAGGATTCTACAAATGCTATCAGAGCTTTAGGTTCTAGATCTAGCCTAGCCTAGCATTAGATGCTATCTCTAGCATAAACTACTACTTTCTCATCTTCTCCATTTTCCTTCTTCTTTCCCAAATTTTTGAGAGCTCTGTTCTTTGCCTACAAACGACCATTGCCCAAACCCTTTGAGCTGCAAACTCCTCACGTATGGGCAAACTTCCAACTGCAAGCAATCAGAGAAATTTTGACTGTACGAGCAATGCCAACACTCATACTCTCTGACAAAATTTTGTGCAATGCTGCCTTTGTATTTACCTGTCTGCAAATTCCTCTAAGCCCATGCTGGATGACACTGAGGGCAAGCTGCTATTGAAATCTGAGCTCGTTTGGACAAGAGATGGAGGAGAAAATGATGAAAAACCAGTTTGTCTTCTCAAGCCTGGCTATGGCAACCTGGCGCAACATTGCGCACTACTACACATGGATACTATTGCGACATTTACGTATCGACGTTTAGTGTGCATGGGGTGCTAATCGTCGGTATGAAAAGCATGTCTCGTAAAGCATGATCAAGTGCCTTGAATTGACACTTTTAAGGTATAAGTGTTGCTATATAGTGATACTTAGGGTAAAAGGTCGCTATATAGCCACTTTTAGGATTAAGTGTCACTATATAGCGACTTTTAGGATTAAAGGTCGCTATATAATGACTTTTAGGGTTTGGGTTTAGGGTTTAGGATTTAGTGTTAAATGTCGCTATATAGCGACTCTTTAGTGTCGCTATATAGCGACAAAAAAGTGTCGCTATATAGCGACGCTGTGGGTTAAAATTGAAACCCGTTGCGACATGCAGTGCTTAATCTCTATTGTAAGTAAAGCAATCTCTTCTCCCACCTATTTCAGATGACCTCCCACTCTATTCTCCACTCCTCACCACTACTCACCCCTCTCCTAGCTCTTGTGCTCCCCCTCCACCCTTCTCCCTCTTTGGTTTCTTGAAAGGAAGTTTTTGAAGAGGTGAGTCTCTTTGATCAATGTAGGTAGGTTTTTTGTGAGATTTTGTTTTGTGAGTGCTTCTCCTTGTATTGCTAAAGCTGCTTACTAGTTTTCATGCTTGATTACTAGTTTTCATGCTTGATTTCAAAGGATTGAAACAAAAAACGAGATTTCAAGAAAGAAAGAAGACTCCTCTCTTTTGTAGGGCCAGCCCACAAAACACCGAGCGGGACATACTATTCCAGGTAAGTGCTTCCTCTTTTTTCCATTTGTTATTTTTTTAATTTTCATTGGCCTGTAGTTAGCGCCTTAAGTGCTAGTTGCAGTGATGGGCATAGGAACCCTCCCTTCCCCTCTCTTCCCTCTTCTTTCCCTCTTCTCTCCTCTTCTTTCCCTTCTCTCCTTCTCCTTCTTCTTCAATCTTTCAATCTCTTTCCCCCTCTTTTTTCCTCTTTCATTTCCCTCTTCTTCTCCTCTTTCCCCCCCTCTTTTCCCTCTTTCATGCTCATGTTCTTATGCTCATGCATAAGCATAATCATAAGCATGTCTCTTTTTCCCTCTTTCCTTTTCCTCTTCTTCTCTCTTTATTTCCCTCTTTCCTCTTTTCCAATCTCTCTTTCCTTTCCCTCTTCTTCTCTCTTCTCCTCTTTCCCCTCCTCTTTTCCCTCTTTCATGCTCATGCTCTTATGCTCATGCATAAGCATGAGCATATGCTTATGCTTATGCATAAGACTCTTCTTAGGCATAAGCATAAGAGAAGGAGACATATGCTCATGCTTATGCTTGTGCATGAGCATAAGAGAAGGAGACATATGCTCATGCATAAGCATGAGCATATGTCTCTTTTTCCCTCTTTCCCCTTTTCCAATCTCTCTTTCCTTTCCCTCTTCTTCTCTCTTCTCCTCTTTCCCCCCCTCTTTTCCCTCTTTCATGCTCATCCTCTTATGCTCATGCATAAGCATAAGCATGAGCATATGCTTATGCATATGCATAAGAGGAGTCTTATGCATAAGCATAAGCATAAGCATAAGAAAAGGAGACATATGCTCATGCTTATGCTTATGCATGACCATAAGAGAAGGAGACATATGCTCATGCATAAGCATATGTCTCATTCTCTTATGCTTATGCTTATGCATAAGACTCCTCTTATGCATATGCATAAGCATAAGCATAAGAGAAGGAGACATATGCTCATACTTATGCTTATGCACGAGCATAAGAGAAGTAGACATATGCTCATGCATAAGCATGACCATATGTCTCTTTTTCCCTCTTTACTTTCCCTCTTCTTATCTCTTTCTTTCCCTCTTTCCCCCTTTCCAATCTCTCTTTCCGTTCCCTCTTCTTCTCTCCTCTTATGCATAAGCATAAGCATAAGCATGAGAGAAGGAGACATATGCTCATGCTTATGCTTATGCATGAGCATAAGAGAAGGAGACATATGCTCATGCATGAGCATATGTCTCTTTTTCCCTCTTTACTTTCCCTCTTCTTCTCTCTTTCTTTCCCTCTTTCCCCCTTTCCAATCTCTCTTTCCGTTCCCTGTTCTTCTCTCTTCTCCTCTTTTCCACCCTCTTTTCCCTCTTTCATGCTCATGCATAAGCATAAGCACAAGCATAAGCATATGTCTCTTTTTCTCTCTTTGCCTCTTCTTTCCATCTTCTTCCCTCTTCTTTCCATCTTTTTCCCTCTTCTTCCCCTCTTTCCTTTCCCTCCTCTTATCTAACTCTAACTCTCGTAAATTGGATCCACAGCAAGCTGCGATGGGTCATCCTCCTACAGATGCAGAGACGCGACGTGCATTTCACATAGGAACAAAACCGTGGTTTATTGAGCAAGAGGCAATGGGAGTGACGGTCAATTGGGCTGAGGTGGCTGCTCGCACGGTATAAGTCTACTCCTACTTGTAATCTCACTTTTTAAATTGTTGTATTCTTTAAATTCCAATCTAATTTTCAATTTATATGGTTCACTCTTAGGGTGCAAGCTCCAGCGTCCCATCACCGGAGGCGAGCGATCAGCAGGGCCAGGGAGCCAACAAGACGAGGATCAGGGAGAAGGCACAACTCAAGAGGACCAAGGATCAGGCCAACAAGATGAGGAGGAGGACGAGGACGATTCCAATGAGTAGTAGTAGTAGTAGTAGTAGCAGTTTGCATATACTTTGCCATATATGTCATTTTGTATATCCACTCGTTTGAGCAATTTTGTATCACCCTTTTCGAAAGGCAATTTTGTAACAAACAATGTTGTATATGTTCGACATGTATATCCTTTTGTTGCTTGATCATTTCATTTGAGCGATTTTGTATCACCCTTTTCGCAAGGGAAATTTTATAATAAAAAACTTTTTTTTGTAATTAAAAAAAAAAGCATTAGTGGGGCAAAACAAGGCTTGCTATGGCCCTGTTAGGCCCCACTAATGCTTTTTTTTTACTTCTGTTAATCGTCGCTATTTAGCAACATTTACCAGTGTCGCTATATAGCGACGATTAGCAGTGTCGCTATATAGCGACGTTTGATAGCGTCACTATATAGCGATGCTTGATAGCAACGATTCTTTTTCGACGCTTTTAGCGACTTTTATAATGACGTTTGCACCCGTGAAAAAAAAAATTTAATGTAAAAAGCGTCGGTATTTTCGTCGGAAAAGGGCCTATGCCTTGTAGTGGCACCCCTCCTTGCTAGTAGCTCTTCTCTGGTATAAGGCCTTTCTTCTTGCATAAAAATCCCCTTGAATAGAGCTATGAGCTGTGAGAATTGCACCCTCCATGTTCTGGTCTCTGTTTTGGACAGTTTTGACAAGGTTGTGAGTTTATGCTACATTAGATGCTACTTTAGCATTTCTGATGTTTTAAAGTGTTAAATAGCTTTAGTACAACTATGGCTACAGCTTTGCTTTAAGTTGCTACACCTAGATTTGCTTGGAATACTTTCATTTAGCCACCTCTATGAAGCATACAATTGAAAGCATCATTGATTTGTAGTATGGAATTTGGTTACAAGTCTTTGCTACACTAAATGCTTGTACTTTGAAGGATTATTTTTTATTGCTCATATTTTCACTTGTAGCACTAGACACTGCCCTCGGGTAAGACCTTGCCATGGAAGCTAAGACCTTTTTTGAGAAGTTGGATGGAACTAGTTTCCATACTTGGCAAACAAAAGCCAAGTTTATGCTTATGAAAAAGAAGATATGGAATGTTGTGAATGGAAAGAAGTCTACAAAAGAAAAAGCTAAAGACAAGAAGGACTACTTCAACAACAAAGCAATTATGCCTGAAGGAAGAACTCCATCAGCAAATGAAGAAAATGAAGACTATGCCTTTTAAGCACTTTGTCTTTTTTGTTTATCATCACTTGGTCAAATTTTGAGGTTCTGTGCCTGGAGTAGTACTCCAAAAAGAATATGTTATGTAAATCACCTCTGGTCACCATATGATGTAGACCATGTGATATGTGTTTTGACTATCCCATTTCTGTGAACCTCACACCCTTGGGAACCCTTGCTAGCATGAGGTCCTAGGCATAGATTAATCCTTGACCACCATGAGATGGCATGAGAAACTATGAGACTAGATGTATCCTTGACACTGCAGAGGCAACCCCTTGAGGGGGGGTTTGTTGGGGTAAGTATGATCAAGGGCTTGCTCTATGGTGCATGTGTGCATCTAGGGGAGTCACATGTGTGTTTGTGTGTGTTGTAAAGGCACGTGCTATGATGTGTCTAGTGTGTGACCTAAGTGATGATGTAAGACAAAGGCAATCCCACTGATGTAGGGGCTGATTGCTACTATGTAGGGAAGGTATTACCTTCTCCCCCTTTCTATAAGAGAGAGTCCTCTCTCTCACAATCATAATAGAGATCTACCATCTTTCTTTCATTGTGCTCTCACACCTCTTGCAAGATGCATCTATTCTATCCTACGAGATCCTACAAAAAGATCAATGGATAAAACATGTGTTGTTACCAACTCTAGCACAAGTGTGGAAGGAACAAGGTCATATCAACTAAGAAATTGATAAGTTTATTGGACAGTACTTTCATATCAAAAGTGTATATGAAAGTGAAAAGGGAAGCACTACATATAATGCTTGGAATAATATTTTTGTAGATATTGAACAATTGCAGACTTATGGTTGAGTTCTACAGTATCACATTTGAAGAATGTAAAGGAGTTTTGAAGTTTGTTTTGTGAATTAGCTCGATGAGTGTGAAATCATCAAGGAAAAAAGATAGAGAGAGTTTATATCACTTTGATGAATCGAGCACTTGATCAATCGATCACAAGTCCAGCTCAAAGTACTTCAATGTCCAATCAGAGAAGCACATATGGTGGTTGGGTGCATTTGAGGCCTTTGCTCGAAATGTAATAAATTTTATATCATATATCTTGCAAACCTGTGGTATTAAATTACAGGTGAAGACTGAGGACCATGTAGTACTTTATTCGGTATTTCATCAAATAGATATACCATCAATTATCAAGAGTCAAGTCCAAGGATGCCATCTTCATGTTCCAAAGAAGGGTGATTTTCAAATCGAATGGCATATCGTAGGTGACCTGAAGACACTAAAGTGTATGTTCAATATAAGCAAAGGGGGTAACTCCAAATCTCCTTGCTTGTACTACAATAAAGCCCTAAATTCTAAATGCTGGAAAAGAGCACCCAACAGAATAAAGTAGATAAAAATTTCAAAACAGTTCTTGAGATCCCATTATGCAATGTTCACATTTGTACATTACATGGATTATGTAGGATCATTAAGAAACTTGTTTTCCTATATATTGGATTTGCATGGAAACTTTGCCTTAAGAGTAGAAGAAAAGAGGCACGACAATCATTAGAAGGAGTGCTATCAGAAATTGGTCTCCATGGAGGAGATGTACATATTACAAAGGATCTTAAAAAATCTACAAATGGAAAAGATGTTCCTATCAAGCCATCTATTGGTGGAGTAAAGGCTAGAAGGTTTCTTTCTGATCCAGAGAAAAAATAAATAAATCATAGTAAAACAACATACGTATCAAGGATAAAGTATAACTTGTGGAGAAAAGTACACACTGCTGTCAAAGATCATCAGGAAGATGGATTGGCAAGAGATGTCAAGGCAAAAGTGTGGAAATGCTTAGATAAATTTTTTGTTTTTTGTGACCAAGGCACCTTTAGCATTGGAAGAAGCAGTAAAGAGTTTTGGAAAGGCAATGAAAGAGGCTTGGACAACATGTAACATCACTCATTACATGGTAAGAACAATATCCTATTTTTGTGCATGTTTTTTTTAAAGCAAACAATCTTAGTTTTATATATTCTAATGCCCACTTGCCTATGTATCAAAACAACATATAATCTACAATCACCTTCCTTTTTTTGTAAGAAAATACGGATGCCCTGAAATTTGGTGCACACAAGGAATGGAGAAATCACACTACATGCACAAAATGCATGTTGAGATATCGAGCTCTATGCCAGGGTGACTGTTGTGCATTTATGTCACCGACTTGTTAGCTATAGATGCGGTTGGTACACCACCCATGAATAATAGCTGGATGACAACTATCTTTATGTACTCTAGTGAGTGGCTCAGTTAGTATGCCACCTTAGTTAGCTGAGTTTGGTTTGAGACCCACATATAGGGTTCACCTATTCTTTTGTACTTAGAGTTCTTTTGGATTTCACAACTAAGAAGAGGAAAATTGTTTTCAGCCTCCACCTTTGGGTATATTCCCCCATTGTGTATGTGAGAAAGCTGCAAGTGAGACTCCTTCCTTCTCTCCCACTCTCTTCACATGGTATCAGAGCTCGGTTCGTGGTAAGGAGCTCAAGAAAGCAAACTAAGTTCGCAGTGTCCTAGTAAGAGGATCAGTGTTACTTTCCTTTTTTTTCGAGTTTGGGAGCAAATCTCTGCAAGTAGCACAGCTAGAAAGTACAAGAATGCACTGTCTTAGATTGGGACGCCCTTCGCGGTGTGGCGAGAGGGCAGTATATGCTATGGGAGAGGGCCGGTTTTGGTGGCGGAAGTTTTTCGCAGGCACTCAGGAAAGTGCCCTGTTTTTGCTGTGCAACCACTGTTTTGCAGGTTGGTGAAAAGTTATCGTAGAAATTACATCGTATGCTTGTGCGCAGAGATATTGGGAGTGACAGAATCATTCTTATTGCTTGTTGATGCATAATCGTCACTAGGAAGTGACTGTGTGGTCAAATACAACTCTCGTCAGTTTTGCAGATTTTCCCTTGTGAGGCAGAGGTTGTGTTTTTTTTGCAGTGACAGAATATTTTGCAGTGTTCTGTAATGGCGTCTGATGCTCTTTCACAGATTGTCACTAAAAAGCTTGACAAGAACAACTTCAAAGCATGGAAGTTTAGAATTATGAATTTCCTTAAGGGAAAAGGCTATTGGGAGTTTATTACTGGAGCTGAACAGAAACCAATTATTCCTAATGTTCTCTTTCAGATTCTATGATTGTGCATATTCAAGATGCAAGCACGTCGAAGGAGGCATGGGATACTTTGACAAAAATGTATAGCATAAATACACAAGCCAGGAAAATATAGCTCAAGTAGGAGTTGCATAATGTGTAGAGAGAAAATATGAGCATCAATGACTACCACATGAAGGTGAAGAAGATTGCAAATGCACTTGCTTCTATTGGGTCGCCAATGGAAGATGATGATTTAGTTTCTGTGACCTTGAATGGTCTAGGAAAGGATTATGCACAATTCTTGACATCCATTGCCATCCGTGAGAATTTTCCTGATTTTGAGGAGTTGATTGCTCTTCTAATTTCTGAAGAGTAGAGAAATGGTGGTGCATCTTCTTCAGGAGGAACTTCAAAAGAAGCTATCTTCTACTCAAATGCTAGAAGAGGTAGAGGCAGAGGTAGAGCAGGCCGATTTGGAGGCCGTGGCAGAATTTAGAATATGCAGCAAATTCAAGAAAATCAGTCCTATGGAGGAGGACATGGTAACTTTAGAGGCAGGGGGAGCCAAAGAGGTCGTGGTGGATGGCAGAGAGGCCAAAATGCAAACAACAATGTTGAATGCTACTACTATGGTAAAATGGGTCATATGGTTAAAGACTGCTATAAAAAGTAGAATGATATCATGACTGGAAAATTGTAGCAAGGCAATCATGCATCCTCTAGTAGACAGGGTGATGACAGAAATAAGCATCTGTTTATGGTGCAGCACATGACCAATTCTGTGACAAGTGCAGAAGAAAGCAATGATGTGTGGTACGTTGACTCAGCTACATCAAACCACATGACAAGTCATGCAGAATGGATGCAGGATGCAAGGAAAATGGAAAGACCAGGATTTGTGGAGATTGGTGATGATACTGCACATCCTATTGTGCAGATTGGTAAAATTCCTTTGTCTATGTAGGACGGAAAAAAGAAATACCTGTCTGATGTATTTCATGTCCTGAATATCACCAAGAACCTGGTTTCTATTGGTCAAATGGTTGAGCAGGGCTTGCAGGTCAAATTTAATCCTCATGGATGCTTTGTTGAGGATAAGAAAAATAAAGGTCGCTTGATAGAAAAAGGGAAGAAGAAGGGCAGGATGTTTACATTGGATGCAGACATGCCTGAATTGAGTGCAGTAATGTTTGCACATGGGACTGGTGTAGTTGCAGATACTGATATCTAGCATAAATGCATTGGTCATGTTAATGTACAGTGACTTACATTAATGTAAGCCCAAAATATTATTGCAGGATTGCCTAAGTTCAAGGTTGCAGAAAAGCATAAGGTATGTGAAGCCTGTCAATTTGGAAAACAGGCAAGGAAACCATTCCCTAGACATGTTCAAGAGAGTAAGAGGCCATTGGAATTAATCCACTCTGATGTGTGGACTACTAAAGCTGCATCTATTGCAGGCTATCATTATTTTGTCACTTTTATTGATGACTACAGCAGAAAAGTTTGGGTGTATTTTATGAAAAAGAAAAGTGAAGTGTTTAGGCATTTCAAAGCTTTTAAAGCTATGGTTGAAAAAGAAACATGCTTGCAAATAAAATGCCTAAGGTTAGATGGAGGGGGAGAGTAGCTCTTAAATGAGTTTGCAAGTTTCCTGCAGGAGCATGGCATAAAGCAGCAATATTCATGCAGTCATACCCCACAGCAAAATGGACTTGCAGAAAGGAAAAACAGGCATATTGGAGAGGTATCTTGTGCCATGCTCAATGAAAAAGACCTTCCATATTATTATTGGGTTGAGCAGTTGCTATAGCAGTCTACATAATGAACAAGACTCCCATATAGCAATACATGGCATGATGCTAGAGGAGAGGTATACTGGTAGGAAACCAGATATTTCTCATTTGAAAGTCTTTGGTCGCATTGCCTATGTTCATGTGCCAGATGAGTTGAGATCGAAGTTGGATCCAAAAGCTGAGAAGTGCATCTTTATTGGTTATTCTCTGCAGCAGAAAGGGTATAGATGCGGGCTAGCATCAAATCTAGGAAGCAAATATAGGACATCACTTTCAGAGATCTGCTACGAAGAAACCCTTCTACTCGTAAGTTTACAGTGAGCAGAGATGTTTTTCATGCCCATGTCTTATCAAGGAGTTGACCTAGGCTGAGTGCTTTCTTATCAAGGAGTTGACCTAGGCTGAGTGCTTTCTTCTTATCAAGGAGTTGACCTAGGCTGAGTGCTTTCTTCTTATCCACATCAATTGACTTGCCAGCTAACTCATCTAGCCCATGTCTTATCAAGGAGTTGACCTAGGCTGAGTGCTTTCTTCTTATCCACATCAATTGACTTGCCAGCTAACTCATCTAGCCCATGTCTTATCAAGGAGTTGACCTAGGCTGAGTGCTTTCTTCTTATCCACATCAATTGACTTGCCAGCTAACTCATCTAGAGTAGCCACCAGGTTATGTTCATGATGTTCATCCTGAGTTTGTTTGCAGGTTGAAGAAAGCCTTGTATGCATTGAAGCAAGCACCCAGAGCATGGTCTGACAAGATAGGACAGTATCTTGTCACTATTGGCTTTCAAATTTCCAAGACATATTTCTCACTTTATGTGAGAAAAACAGAGAAAGGCTTATCATTTATGTTGATGATTTGATCATCACAGGTGATAGTGATGAAGATATCCTTCATGTGAAAATGCTATTGAAGTAGAAGTTTGAGATGAAGGATTTGGAAGAGCTGCGTTACTTCTTGGGCATTGAGGTGATTAGATCCACAAGTGGGATATGGCTCTTGCAGAGGCAGTATGGGTTGGACATGCTATCCAAATATGGGATGATAGGCTATAAGTCTATTTCAGTTCCTTTGGAGCAGAATGAGAAGTTGAGCACAGATGCAGGTGAGCTTCTGGAAGACCCTACTATGTACAGATGCATAGTAGGAAGTTTGATTTATATGACTATTACCAGGCCAGATTTGAGCTATGCTGTTGGGTTGGTAAGTCAGTTTATGCAGGCTCCAAGGAAACCGCATTTGGATGCGGCTAGACGCATACTGAGGTATGTGAAGTCCACACTGCAGTATGGACTATTTTATGAGACTGGGTTCAGAGACAGTTGCATGGATACACTGATGCTGATTGGGCTGGTAGTATTTCTGATAGATGATCTACAAGTGGATATATGTTCTCTTTTGGGAGTGCTGCAGTCACTTGGAGCAACAAGAAATAGCCTACAATTGCCTTGTCGAGCACAGAGGCTGAGTATAGGGGTGCAGCAATGGCTGCATGTGAGGTAGCTTGGTTGCATAAGCTACTTTATGATATGCATCAGTCTACAGATGGGCCAGTTGTCATTTATTGTGACAACATGAGCAGTATACACTTAGCCATATACACTTAGCCAATAACCCAGTCCATCATGCTAGAACAAAGCACATTGAGGTGCATTATCACTATGTGTGGGAGAAGGTTCTAGTAGGTTCTATTGATCTAGTTTATGTCAGCCTAGAGGATCAGGTTCATCAATTGGTGTCATCAAATGTAACTTGTTTTTTTTCTGCAATGACCAAGACTTGGATCTTTCATTCATAAGAAGTCATTGTATGTAACCATTGGAATATTTAAAATGAAATATATATATTTCTATTTCAAAATGTACATGTTTTTGTCACAAATACACATAAACATAACTAAGGTATTCTAAAATGATAGTGTTCTCACAATTCAACCTTACTTCTATCTTGTAAAATATACAATGGCATACATGCTATCCTTCTAATGGCTTGCCAACTTTGCTTGCAATCTTTCTTTTGACTTTGATTGGAGACCTTTTTTTCTTGAGCTGAGGAGCAACTGAACTCTTCTCATCTTGTGCAGGAGTTGTTGTGGTCGTAGTTTTCTCTTCAACTAATTTGTCGGGAAGGGCCACCAAAGAAGGCTCTCGATTCCTAATGAGCTTATGCTTTCTATAAGCTTCCAAGGAGAGGGGATCCTTTACACCACAAGGTAGTGCCCAGGCAGATATGTCAAAATGTAGCTAGCTCTTGAGTCTTGCTTTCCAGCATAACACCCAAAAATAACTAAAGCAAACTGCTTCTCTATCAGTATAATTTTATCTCTGTTTGCCATGAAAAACACTTGAAAAAATAAGAGCGAGCAACCCCATCATTGTTGCGAAGCAATTTGCTAAAAATCAGTATCTTTAATTTTTTTTGTGCGAGAGGTTCATGTGCATGCACCCACACGTGTTTCCCTGATTGCTGGTCCACGTTTTTGTTGTGGTGCAGGTGTATTCAGCGTGCATGGTGGAATCGGGATTTAGGCCTGTGCACGCTGGATGAAGTGGGATTTAGGCCTGTGTGCACGAAAATATCGCGATGCTAAGCATGGGCTAGGCATGGAGGCATTGCGTGTTTTTGGAGATCGAATTTGATGATTGCCTCTGCTGTATAAAGATAGCGTTGGAGCTTCTGCAGAAGTAGAACTTGTGTTCTGTCTGTTTTCTTGTTTGGCTATACGTATGGCGAATCATGAGGTCATAGATAAGTCTCCTGGTGCAATGAAGAAAGCACTTTCTAGAGAGGAAGACTCTCCTGCGTCAATGGATACGGGCAATAACGCTTTTTAGAGGGGTCTTTTGCTTATTCACTTCTTTATTCATTTCTCTACGATAGCTGCTGCGATACTTGAAGCATGCGATAGGTGCTACAATACTTCAAGCATGCGATAGCCCTACTGCGACACTTAAAGCATTAGATTAACTGTTGTTTTTTGTGTTGAAACATTAGATTATTCATGCGGTCATTGTTTAATTTTTTTGTGTAGAGATGATGAAACGGGTTAGTGGAAAAGTGCTCACGGAAGCGAATGACGACGCCATGTCAATGATGAGGGTAATGGATTCGCCCATTGAAATTCAATAATGTTGTTGAGCTCTTGATAGAGCAATAGACATTGATGAGGCAGAGAGAGTGTTCATGCACGTGCAGAAGAAGCAGAGGAAGATAAGAAATCTGATCCACTAGCGACACCTTCATTTGTTGGTTCTCCTGTTGTGGCTTCGTCTCGAAGTAGACCTCTAAAACACTCGCAATTGTTGAAGCATTCCCTGATCAAAAAGGAGAGCAAACACCCTCTCCATCAAGTGTTTGAGGCCGTGGCTCGTGAAGCCTACGCTGAAGCTATGGTAATTATATTGTGCACTTTCATAGGTGATTTGGTGAATTTTGTTTTCTTATACGCACTATTCGAACATTTGCAGGAGTGTTTTGTTACGATAATACATTGGCTTGGTAGTTGCAATTAAAGCAAGTCATTGAATTTGCTATCGTTCCAATGCTTATGTAGAGTTTGACCTCCTTATGGATCGATGAACTTGCTTAGAGTCCTTATCGTGTTGATTGTGGATCAGAATTCTAGCGTTCTAGCTTTCATCCAAGCAACAATCATGTCTAGCTTTGAACAGCTAGCTTTCATGTCTAAGTTTATGCTGGTTAAATAATAAACGATGGTGGGCAGTTTTTGTGAATCTTTGGTGGAAAACTTCACGCAGTTTTTGGTGGAAAACTTCACTGTCGTTTTGCAATATTTGTGGTCGAACTTTGGACAATTTTTGTGAATGTTTGGTGGAAAACTTCATGCCTCATCACACAAGGATGTGGTGCATGCTCCAATCCTTGGCCTCTACTTACGTATGTGTAGCTGCACTAATTCATGCTCACGTGCTCATGACTGATGATCTATCCTATGATGTTCATAATCCTGAATTTGCCTCTAAATAAGGTCTGGCACTCCCGACTCCAATGACGCGTATAAAGAAGAATTTTGTAGTCTTCCGTGAGCTTCATTCGTATGAATTTCCACCCGCGGTCGCTTTGGATTCTTCCCATGAAATTCTTATATGAATAATGTGAACGATGAGAATATCGCATGACGGTGGATATCTCATGGAGCGAGCACTTCGTTGTTGTTGTGATAAAACTTGTTTTGTTTATGTTTGGTTTAATAATGTTGTTTTTTTTAATTTAATGGTCTAGCTAAATTTTGTTTACTATTCGAATAGATTTATATGGCTACATGCATCTTTTAAGTAAGAATAAAACACAAAACAAATGAATTCAAAAATCTTTCCATAGTAACATTAATGTAACATATAGAAGGAGAAAATTGTTGTTGTGATATGTACATGAGCTCACGTAACGACATAGTTTTAACATTTTGCTCACGTAAACAATCATTGACAGCAAGCAAGGCATCGTCAATTAAAAGAACTGTGGGCAAAGACCCACAACAAGCCTTGGGTCCATATGAAGCAATCTCAGGCACCAACCATGACATGCCTCTAGGCCACAAAGCTTTAGCTCTAACCACAACAAGATTTGTAGGGGGAGGTAATAGTTTGCCATTACTTCATAGTAGCGGGATCACTGATGCCATTACTCATAGGCTTGCTTTTGAGGGGAAGCTTCTTGTCAAGTATGGCACCTTTAAAGCCTAAAAAAGCCACCTATGCAACTTGCTTGTGTGCCGATTTCACCGATTGTGACAATTGTGAGACAGTGACCTTGGTGGTTCCTCACGCTTTCGTCCAGCAATACAAAGATTTGTTGGTGCCTGATTCTTTCTATAGGATCGAGGGAGCAGTCTCCCAGCAGAAAGGCCCAGGCACGGGAGGCAGCTATTACTTCAGAATCTCCCTACATGCTGACAAGTTGTGAAGGCGAAAGAGTTCAAGGGAAACGTGCAGTTTGTGTCCAAGCACATAATAGCTGATTTTGTGCCACTTGCATCTTGGGCGTTGCGCATGAAACAAGGCACAATTTCAAAAATAGTTGCTATGCTGAGCGTTGTTGTTATAAAAGTAGAGGATGATGCAAGATTCCTAGATCAGGTGGTGGCCGTTGCTGATGGTCCACGCGATGAAGATCGTGCAACTGTGAGCTCTCAAACTTTCCTTCCCTTCGCGTTTTTCAAACAAAAAAAGCCTGAGATGTCTAGCTGATGCACTTTTGAACATAGATCTCGTTTGTTGCGGAACGCAAGGCTGTTGTCACGCGTTTGGTGCAAGAATACAATCACCCACGTACACGCTCAAGAATGTCTCGTACATGACTGCGAAGAATGCATTGGGTTTCTTTGACTTTACCATTCTTGGGAAATCCCAAGTGAAGACAAGAAGTCCGAGCTGTGCCGCTTCTCAAAGGACGTATCTATCTACGCGACATATTCTCTCAAACAAGCTTATCTTGAGTGCATGTAATCAACGCTATATAAGGAAACAAGTATTTCAGTCTAGCGTGATTGCATCTCAAGTTGACATGCAAGTGTACGATCAAAAACAATGTGATATCTTCAAACTATCGCATCCAAATAACCAGGACTTGCTACTTTGTTTGCTTGATTTTTTCCCATCACACACATACGATCAGTTATTGTTAGCATTGCACAACTCTATTTTTTTAGTAGCGCCGTGCCTGGTACCTCCTTGGAAGGAATCGCTCGAACACTTACACAAGGCAAATCCAAGTTTCACAGACCTTGAACTTATTAAAATTACAATGAAAAATTGTTGCAACTCGCGCGCACTACTGTACGATTGTCTTGTACGCTTGCGTACAGAGCTCGAATGCTCATTTGAGGTTCTCTGATTGGACACTACAGGTCTACGCGTGGCTTTCACCATCCCCAACAACAAACGCAAGCTAAGGACACTAATTATTGACGACACAGTTTGCCCATCTGAGATAGCACCGCGGCAAGCCCATAGAAGACTTTACGCTACTTGGAGCACAGCAGAAGAAGCCCATTTGCTGTCATTGGTGAAGAGAATGCCAGCTACAATAGCAAAAGAAATTGCACAACAGCAACTGCGAGAATTTCCACAAACAAGGCACTCATTCCAAGCTATCGTGAAACGGACATATCAGAAAAAGTACACCCTCGCTGCGGAATGTGTACTTGCAACCAATGGCTACGAGAACGAACCACGTTTACCACAAACAGAAGGCAATCAAAGTATGTGTCAAGTCCAATCACAAGCTAATGATGCACGCACACAAACCTTGCTTGGAGAAAGCAAAGCTATTACAAGATATATGCACAACATCGAAGACACACCTTCGTTTGCGTGCAAATGCTGTGGAACTCTCGATTTCAAATCAAAGATATGAAGAAAAACTCTTTTAACATCTACCTTTATAGCTCAACACAGCCTCGAGCTAATCAGTGATCCCTTGTACTCCCTCCTTTGTAGGTTGTGCCACGCACAAATTCGCAAACGCAAAGTATCAAGATTCTGCTCCAAAAGTATGTCGATGAGTACGGCAACACAATACAAAAGCACATTAACAACCTTGGAAGCACGGTTGATCGCAATAAGAATTCCCTTCGCACAAATCCGAGAGCTCACATATGAAGGGCAGTTTGGACTTCATGGCGCTGTAGTCAATGTTTTCGCTAATGTTGACAGAGCACAAACTGTGCTGCCACGTTTTTTAGATGATTGTTCAACAGTAATGGTTGCTCTGAAGCGAAAGCTAGAATACACGCATGGCTACATGAGTGGCTTGTGCGACCCACACTAACTTTATGTGCACTCAATGAGTTGCTACTAACGCCTTTATACAAAGAGCACAAAATCTCATTAAACCATAAATGGGCCGCACACATCGCAACCACAAGGAAAGCTGTTACCACCAGTGATGCAAGCGAGCAGCGACCCAAGAAAACCAAGGTGACATACCTACAGACACACTTGTCCATGGGACTTACTCAACTGAGCAAGTGGTTGACTACGAGGATAAAACAATCAATATAGCTCCAAGCCAAGGATTTTCGCCAGTGAGCATTTTCAAAGATAAATATTGTGAGGAGCTTGCATTTCCAAACCTTTTTTATGGACATGCTAGACAATACAACGTGCCTGGTTCCGCTTCTTACCAAGACATTGCACGCTCGGAGCTAATGAACGAGGACAGATGCTTTGCAATGTCAATTGAAAACCTTTTTTTCAAAACAATGAAAATACTTGTTGGTCAAGTTCTTTCTTCTTCTTGGGTGTGCATGCGTAAAGGCCAGCTACAGGGGCAAACAATACAAGCAAAAGATGCCATGGAAGATACAAATGTTGAACAATTGCTGCAATCCAAATCGGATTTTGTGACTTCGCTTGCCTCCGCACTTCCTCTGACTGTAAGCACAAGCTAAAACAAAATCTCTTTGCTATGCTACGACAACTAGGCCCTCCTACTTTCTTCCTCACTTTCTCTGCCTGCACGGAGAAGAATTGGAAGCCACTATTACAATGCCTCCACACACTCCAAAGAAGAGATTCAAACACCACTGAGCCACCAGTGAACGTTACGCAATCTCATTTACTACAAGATACTATGTGCACAGATTCCAATCAATGAAAAGATTGTTCGATCCTTGGCAAAGTGCTCGATTTCTTCTTCATGGTGATAGAGTTCTAAAATAGAGGAAGCCAGCACGACCATGGATTGCTTTGGATCAAGGATGCACCCACTTGCACCAAATCCTCTGAGGCTTCAATTGAAGAATTTGTCAACAACAAGTACATATGCACAGACACCACTAAACTCTTGCTAACGAACAAGGACATCCAAAGGCATAGAAAAAATGGCAGAAAGTGCCGCTTCCACTTCCCAGAACCTCCCATGCATTCAACAAGAGTTCTTCCTCCGCTGCAAGACTCAAAATGCTCTCTTGCGCACCAAAAAAACTATAAGAAAATTACCTCTTTCTTAGAAGAAAACATTCGATTATGAGACTGTGTTGCATTCTCTCTCAATGTCAGAGGAAGAATAGCTTGCAGCTTTGTAATCCAGCATTGTGCAGCCAACTCTATTCCTATGTAGGCACCCAAAAGACATATACACAAACAACTTTAATCCAACTATCGCCAAGCTATGGGGTGCTAACACAGATATTCAATTTGTCATCAACCCCCTTGGGGCAGCTGCATACTACACTTTGTACATGACAAAGGTTAACCAAACAACATCCGAGTGCAACAAAGCTTGCATGCAGGAGCACCTCTGAATGAGTGCATTTGCAAGGTTGGCAACGTAATCTTGAACACACAACACATTAGCTCACAGCAAGCTATGTACCTAACGCTATTGTTGCCACTAACATGTACATCGAGAGAATTTTGCTACATTAACACAAGCCCACCTGAAGAGCGCACAATGTTACTAAAACGTCGATTGCAAACTAGAAAAAATGAGCCCACAAAGCACCGACATTTTTGCACCAGACATAATCGCAAAGTACATCCATAGGCCAGTCCACTTGCACAACATATGCCTTCCAGAGTTTGCAAGCTTGTACACAGCAACAACAAGCACATCAGAAAAAAGAAAACAGGCAAAGATCATCCGCTTCAACAATTATAGCAAAACAAAAAATCCCAAACACCACTACAAAGAGCTTTGCTTGCTGTATTTTCCATTTGCAGTTGCAGAGCCTCGATTGAATGACGCAATCCCAACGTGGCATGACTTTTTCACCTGACAGCAAGAAACAATAGAAGCCAATAGGAGAAAACTCAATGCAGTCATGATGCCAGTGATAAAAAACAACAACAATGCAACGATGACTACTTCCACAGGCACATCACAATCTACAAAAACTCATACCCACGACTTTGACTTGCGTGTCAAGATCGAAGGACTTTGTAGAAAAGGCAACCACAACAATCCAACCGACTTCACATTCACATGCATGCCCAATAAAGAATACTATGACCAGCTACAAAAGCTAAACACAAAGCAACGCCTGCTCCTCGAAGACATATTGCTGAAAAAAAGATTAAACAAGACAACACCGATGTCCCTGTTCCTCTCTGTGATGCTGGCATAGGCAAAACATTCATGCTATTGCTCATAGTAGAAGCTCTAGTTCATCACTACTCACGACAACATGTAACTGATGTTGATCTTCCCAAAGTCTTGCTCTTAGCGTACACTAGCACAGCTACATACAGCATAGGTGAAACTACCATTCATTTTGTGTTGCACTTACCATTGCTTGCGTGTGCATATAAAAGCTTGTCCGCAGAGAAGCTACAAACACTATCACAATTATACACAGACGTGCAATTAATTGTTATCGATCATATTTCACTAGTTGGGGAAAACACTTTCATTGTAGCAGACATGTGCATGCATGAAATCAAACACAACCACCTATAGCCTTTCGAAGGAATCGACATACTGTTATGCGGAGACATGTGCCAAGCAAGCCCCACAAAGGATAATTGGATTTTCTCATGCAAACAATCCACACTAGCAATGTCCCCAACTGTTTGGAGGGATAATGTGCTATACTATGAGTTTGACGTGCCGATGCGACAAAAAAATAGTCAATTCATCGAGCAACTAAACCGGTTAAGAAGTGGAGCACACAATTTAGTTGACATTGACAATCTCAACTCTTTGTACTGTTGCCAACTACCCGATCCAATGAAAATCCCACATCTTTTTTTTACAAACACAACAAAAGATGCACACAACCATGACATATTCACAAGATTATCAACAACTCCTTTCTGCATTCAAGCTAAGGACATCAGGCACAAAACATGTAGTAAAACAATTAGACTGCCACTAGATGCCAAATCAACTAGGGGCCTCCACAAAGATTTGCTCCTGAAACCTGGTATACTAGTCGAGCTTTGCGATGGTAACCTCAACATACCTGATGGTTTGGTGAATGGTGCTGATGCCATATTCAAAGGAGCAACAATGGAGAGAACACCTCCAGTTCTATGGATTGAATTTACAAATCCACAAGCAGGCAAGAGAACAAGGTTAGCCCATTCCCACTTATATGTAGAACATATTTCAAGAACATGGACACCAATCTTACAAATTCAACGTGAATTCCAAGTTGGTAAAAACCATCTTAACACTGTATGCAAGTGCCAATTCCCTATTCAACCCGTTACTGCAAGAACAATCCATCGTGCGCAAGGACTCTCCATGGAGTCTCTTGCATTTAATCCCAGTGGAATAAAAGCCCACAATCTAGTGTACATAGCGCCATCTCATGTTCGTGACCCTACAAATCTATACATACTCCAGCCTCTGCAGCAGTCACAAATCAAAGTTGACCGAGCAGTGATAGAAGAGTTGTCTCGGCTGTGCACAACCTGTGCTTGGAAAACCAAACAAATTGATTTCGATGCACTAGAACTTGGCATGCTGTCATTGCAATCATTGAACACAAGGTCTTTCACGTCACACTACAATAAAATTAGCTCATCCCTCAGCATTGGCACCGCTTCTATTTTGTGCTTGTAAGAACTACACGTGCCAACAGATGCCGCATGTTTGCTGCCAACTCATTCTTCAATCATCGGAATGAAGGGTTTAGGCATAGGCACATTTCACAAAGGAGACATAAACATGGTAAATAACAAGTTCATCTACAATGAAGGCATTGAGTGTTTGCTAACCACTTTTACAAGACCGCATTGTAGCAACTTCAACGTGGTGAATGTGTACAAATCACCAAAAGCAAGCATAGGGAAACTCATAGATGTTCTTGAGAAACTTCTACAAGAGACACAATCTACATATGTAGTCAATGACTTCAACATCTGCTACCACAAAAAAGAGCAAAGTATCCGCACACTGGCATCGTACATGGAAAAACAAAACATGAGACAACTAATCAACCAACCAACTACAATTTATGGGTCTACACTAGACCACATATGGGTGCATGGCGAGCAGAATGAATAGCAAACACATGGTACAAACTATGTTCACTAGTCTGACCACTCTCTCATCTACACAACCATGTCAGCAAGTTGACCGAGCAGCTCAATCAAGCTTCCAAAACTGCTCCGACAATCCACCACTTCTCCATTTCCAAAATTGTTCATGTCCCACGTTGAAAACCCCTTGCACCTAAGCCCACACCATGAAAAGACCTGCAGGCAGGCCTTATGAATAGCATTCATCTTGTTTTCTTGAGCTGAGGAGCAAATGAACTCTTCTCATCTTGTCCAAGAGTTGTTGTGATCGTAGTTTGATCTTTAACTAATTTGTCCGGAAGGGCCACCAAAGAAGGCTCTCGATTCCTAATGAGCTTATGCTTTCCATAAGCTTCCAAGGAGAGCGGATCTTTTACACCACAAGCTAGTGCCCAGGCAGTATATGTAAAAAGTAGCCAGCTCTTGAGCCTTGCTTTCCAG
This sequence comes from Dipteris shenzhenensis, assembly GCF_047967505.1. Lineage (NCBI taxonomy): Eukaryota > Viridiplantae > Streptophyta > Polypodiopsida > Gleicheniales > Dipteridaceae > Dipteris > Dipteris shenzhenensis. The sequence continues at coordinate 53,353,284 of NC_141607.1, read as the reverse complement.
CATAACACCCAAAAATAACTAAAGCAGATCACTTCTGTATCAGTATGATCTTATCTGTTTGCCATGATATAGGATGACCACCCAAAAATTTTGATAAACACTTGAAAAAATAAGTAAGAGCAACCCCATCATTGCTAAGCAATTTGCTAAAAATCAGTATCTTTGCACCAAATAGGTCTTTAATATAATGAGAAAGGCTTGATCGTTTACCAAGCCCAAGAATTCTACTTCCAGCCACCCTCAGGAGGAATGTGTCATCTTCAACGAACAACTGCCATATGCAAAACATACTTAGATTTAAAACAAACCATCATGAAATTGCATATCTAAACTCCAAATGCAAGAAAGATAGGTTCCTTACCTCAATATTCTCATCTTTCTCTAGTATACCATCATTGAACAAGGAAATACCCATCTCCTCCTTCCCCTCAGAGCTATCACTGATATCCTAGCTTGCTGTGAGGCTCATTCATGCTTGGGTTCCTAGAAGATTGTCTCATCCACCTCTTCATACATTTTGGCTTCTGAAGCATAAAATTTGTCCTCCATCTCTAACAAAGGATTGTCCTCAATCCTTACTTCCTTGTCAACCCTACAAGATTGTGCAATAAGGGCAATTCCATAATTTGCTCTCAAATTAAATACGCACTATACATCATACAACAAGACATACTCTTTTCCCTCAATATTGAATGAGGGAAGAATGGGCACAGTGAGATCGGAGCCTCAACCTGAACATCATCCACTAGGATAGCATCTCTTAGGATCTCATTTTTTAAGGCCATTAGGTCCAATGCTGCAAGTGCAAGCTCTTCCTCTGTCGAGTTGATCTTCTCTTTCACTTCTGGTAGGTCTGACTTTTCCTCTGTTTTTTCTTCCTCATCGCTATCCTTTGGGTCCTCAACTAATCCATCAGCATAGTGTACATACATGGCAAATGCAAGTGCCTCTTCAAGTATCCTGCAATTGCCCTTGTGTACAGTGCATATTCCCTTGTGGCAGTCTTCAAAATTGTCAAACGCCTTGTGCATTTGATACCTCATCTTGTCGTTTGCAATAGCAATGTCCTTGACACGTACAAAGTATCCTGTGGATAGGCTGAAATATGATGGATTTACAACCATTCACTATGCCTATATGGTCAAAGTAATACAAGAACCAGAACCCACTTCGTTTGAGCAAGCCATGGGAAAAGAAAAATGGGAGAAAGCCATGGATGAAGAAATGGATGCCTTGGAACCAAATGCTACATGGGAATTGGTGCCTTTACCTAAAGACAAGAATGCAATTGGCTGCAAGTGTGTTTATAAGGTGAAGCACAATGCAAATGGTTCTGTGAACAGATACAAGGCAAGATTAGTTGTCAAGGGGTATGCATAGATGTATGGCATTTGATTATGAAGAAACATTCAGTCCCATCACAAGGATGGCAATCGTAAGAGAAATCATTGCTATGGCTACATCAAAGGGATGGTCTTTACATTAGATGGATGTAAAGAATGCTTTCTTGCATGGTGATTTGCAAGAAGAGGTCTATATGGAGCAGCCACTAGGTTATGTTCATGCTGTTCATCCTGAGTTTGTTTGCAAGTTGAAGAAAGCCTTGTATGGCTTGAAGCAAGCACCCAGAGCATGGTCTGACAAGATAGGATAGTATCTTGTCACTATTGGCTTTCACATTTCCAAGGCAGATGTCTCACTTTATGTGAGAAAAACAGAGAAAGGCATTATGCTGCTTGTCATTTATTTGATGATTTGATCATCACAGGTGATAGTGATGAAGATATCCTTCATGTCAAAATGCTATTGAAGTAGAAGTTTGAGATGAAGGATTTGGGAGAGTTGCGTTATTTCTTGGACATTGAGGTGATTAGATCCACAAGACTTGGGATATGGCTCTTGCAGAGGTAGTATGGATTGGACATGCTATCCAAATATGGGATGAGAGGCTGTAAGCCTATTTCAGTTCCTTTAGAGCAAAATGTGAAGTTGAGTGCAGATGTAGGTGAGCTTCTAGAAGACCCTACTATGTACAGACGCATAGTAGGAAGTTTGATTTATATGACTATTGCCAAGCTAGATTTGAGCTATGCTATTGGGTTGGTAAGTCAGTTTATGCAAGCTCAAAGGAAACCGCATTTGCATGCGGTTAGACGCATACTGAGGTATGTGAAGTCCACATTACAGTGTGGACTATTTTATGAGATTGTGGTTCAGATACAGTTGCATGGATACACTGATGCTGATTGGGCTGGTAGTATTTCTGATAGACGATCTACCAATGGATATGTGTTATCTTTTGGGAGTGCTGCATTCACTTGGAGCAGCAAGAAACAGCCTACAGTTGCCTTGTCGAGCATAGAGGCTGAGTACAGGGGTGTGGCAGTGGCTACATGTGAGGTAGCTTGGTTGCGTAAGCTACTTTATGATATGCATCAGTCTACAGATGGGCCAGTTGTCATTTATTGTGATAACATGAGCAGTATACACTTGGCAAATAACCTAGTCTATCATGCTAGAACAAAGCACATTGAGGTGCATTATCACTATGTGCAGGAGAAGGTTCTAGTAGGTCTTATTGATCTGGTTTATGTCAGCACAGAGGATCATGTAGCTGACATGTTCATGAAGGCATTGGGTGTAGAGAAGTTGAACAAGTTCAGAGACTTGCTTGGTGTGCAGGAATTGGGATTGAGCTCGAGGGGGAGTGTTGAGATATCAACCTCCACTCCCAGCCACATTCCAACAAGTCATGCTCCTAGATTTCAAGTCATTTCTGAATAATTTTTTATAGGTGTTCTTGGATGATTTGTGCATCCATTCAAACAAACAAGACCACTTCAAATGTCTTGAAGAAGTACTAATCAAATGCAGGGAGTGTGGCATCTCCCTAAATCCAATAAAATGCCAGTTCATGGTCACCCATGGAGTTGTTTTGGGACACATCATCTCTCAACATGGGATTGCAACTGACATGGACAAAATCAAAATCATCATGGAATTGCCTCCTCCTACAAATTTCAAAGGTGTACAGGTCTTTATGGGACATGCCGGCTATTATAGAAGATTTATATTGTGGTATGCCATGATAGCTAGACCACTTTATAAATTATTAGTGGAATTCTTATGGACCAAAGAGTGCGACCAAGCTTTTGAGCTTTTAAAGTGGCGCCTAATCACAACACCCATCCTTATATCTCCCAATTGGGATATTGATTTTCATGCACATACTGATGGATCCAAGTATGCAATTGGGAGTGTGCTTTGTCAACCTGGTGAACATAAGAAAGACTACCCATTCTACTTCAGCACTCGACAACTCAATGATGCAAAGATCAACTTTACAGCCACAAAAAGAGAAGCCCTAGCAATGGTGTAGAGTGTAAGGAAATTTTGGCACTATCTACTGGCAAATGATTTTGTCTTCTACACAGACCGTCAAGTATTACTTTATCTTGTGAACCATCCATGTACAATAGGAAGAATAACTAGATGGCTCCTCTTGCTTCAAGAATTCAACTTCGAAATAGTGGTCTGCAAAGGTGTCCAACACTACATTACTGATCACATGTCTCGTGTCAAGTCAAGAGAAGATGCCATTGGAGTAGAAGATGACTTACCAGATGCCACACTATTTCAAATAGATGATGTTCTAGAGTGGTGTGGAGATATCATTGGGTACTTGATGGCAAGAAGACCACCCCTCGACATGAAAGCAGTAGATGCCAAAAAATTGATTCTAAAGGTTGCACCCTATCAACTCATTGCAGGACAACTTTGCAGGACAACTGTACAAGATGGGCAAGGACCAAATATTAAGAAGATGTGTAATGCCTCATGAGATCATGCCAATCCTAAGTGAAGTCCATGAAGGCATTGCAGGAGGACACTTCCAAGGGGAAGCCACAGCAAGAAAAGTTCTCCTCGTAGGCTACTGGTGGCCAACACTGTGGGCAGATGCCTATGAATATTTAAAAGGCTGTGATGTATGTCAACGGACTACTAAACCACAACACAAAGACTTCAATCCCGAACAACAGTTGTTGCACAAAAACCATTTGAAAAATGGGGGATTGAGTATGTGGGTCCCATACATCCAGTGGCAAAAGGAACACAGGCATGCTACATCATTGTGGCCACTGATTACTTTACAAAATGGGCTGAAGCTAAAGCATTCAGAAAGGTAGATGCCAGAAGAATAGCAAGATTATTATACAAAAATGTGATCACCCGATTCGGATGACCCATTGAAATTGTGTCAAATAGAGGCACACATTTTGTCAATGAGGGAATGGGTAGGTTGAATCCACCAACAAAATAATATGTATTCCTCACCAAGGTAGTAGAACCACAACGTTCTAATTGGGCAAAGAAATTGTAGGTGACTTGGTCCTTGTTATATAATGCCAAAGTACACAAGGGGAAACTAAAGTATCTAGGTCAAGGACCCTACCGAGTAAGAAAGATGAATCCCATCGGAGCTATGCTGCTAGAAACATTGGATGGAGTCCAATTCAACACAACAATAAACGGGAGATGACTGAAGCACTACTACATCAACACACAAGCCATCCCCGATAAAAACAAAGATTTGGGAAACCAAGTCTTCCTTAGTTAGGATTAGATTGTATCACTAGAACTCACTTGCATATGTACGTCTTCGCACATATAGGTAGCATCAATCGATTTTACCTAGGGCTGAGAAGTGATGACTGAGATCTAGCTACCCTATGAAAATCCTAGCAAAAAAAAAAATCATATAGATAGTCCCTACCTAGCTACCTACCTAGCTACTAGGTCACGTGCACTCACACGCTTTCGCTTAGACACAGATGATTGCATGAATAATTGTACCACACACTTTCATTCCACACTCTCAAAGCATGTATGAAAATAAGATCTCTCTCTCACACACACAAACACAAAAAGGTCATACCGGCATGCCAATCAATCTAATGATCAATGGTGCACTGCGTGCACATGGATGCAGGTTCAAAAAAATTCTGCCACTAAAGAGGATGCGCAGAAAGAGCCCACCACCTCAACCATGAGACCCCCTCCACAGTTCGCAGCCATCTACATCCTTTGAACCATGGAGATCACATGCATTTGTGGTCCAAACCAATAGCTCCAAAGAAGATTCAGTGCATGACCAAGAAGAATAAATGCCACCCCAGTCACCACCGGCCTACACAGCCATTGACAGGGCCCAGTCATTGGAACTTGTCTGGCCACCCACATCGACTTATGCTCTTTCCTAGGAAGCAACATGTTACTTAGAGCAACGGGGTCTAGGCAGTTTGCATGAGAGCCTCAAATCCTTGGAGGACAGTAGTCCTACCCTGACCACATACATCAAGGACTTTCTCCATTCTTACTACTCTAGTAATGCAAAGGTTGGCAAGTACGATACAATCATTGTACAGCAGAGCCCAGTCAACATTATCCTCGACAGTACAGTCATTCAAAGGACTTTCTCACTATCAGCACAAGGTGGAAAATACCCTAAATGGCCTACTAATGCAAGGTTTCTCGAAGTATAGTCCTCACCAAGGGCACACTGATCCATAGAGATGGCATATTGCTTTGCACAATCCTTGACCATTGCCTCAAGGAAGCAGCACAATTCCTATCCACAATCCTGGGGGTTAAGTGCGGCAAGAATTGCTCCCTTACACTCCGCACATTTGTATTGCTCAGTAAGAAGCTAAAACAAGACTGGGTCCAGCACTTCATCATCTTCTTTACAAAGAAACTCGATGGTTCTTCAAGCCAAAAATGTAAAATTCCACACTTATTGGCTATAATCATCAAAAAAGAACTACAAAAGAGAAATGACTCTGCCCCAGTCACCAAAACCAATTAAGGAGTTGGACATACCCTTCTCACCAGTATGGGAGCCGTCACCAACTTCTCCTACTATCACATTGATAAGTGCAAATTGTGAAGAGAGTGGGAGAGAAGTAAGGAGTCTCACTTGCAGCTTTCTCACATACACAATGGGGGAATACACACAAAGGTGGAGGCTGAATAAATTTTTCCTCTTCTTAGTTGTGAAAGCGAAAATAACTCTCTCTTAGTACAAAAGGAATAGGTGAACCCTATATGTGGGTCTCAAACCAAACTCAGCTAACTAAGGTGGCATACTAACCGAGCCACTAACTAGAGTACATCAAGATAGCTTTCATCAGCTATTGTTCATGGGCGGTGTACCAACCGCATCTGCAGCTAACAAGTCGATGACATAAATGCACAACGGTCACCCTGGCATATCACGAGTGGAGCTCGATACCTCAACACTCTCCCTTGAGCTCAATCCCAATTCTTGCACACCAAGCAAGTCTCTGAACTTGCACAGCTTCTCTGCACCCAATGACTTTGTGAATATGTCAGTTACCTGACCCTCTATGCTGACATAAACTAGATCAATAAAACCTACTAGAACCTTCTCCCATACATAGTGATAGTGCACCTCAATGTGCTTTGTTCTAGCATGATAGACTGGGTTATTTGCCAAGTGTATACTGCTCATGTTGTCATAATAAATGACAACTGGCCCAGATGCATATCATAAAGTAGCTTATGCAACTAAGCTACCTCACATGCAGCCATTGCTGCACCCCTATACTCAGCCTCTATGCTTGACAAGGCAACTGTAGGTTGTTTCTTGCTGCTCCAAGTGACTGCAGCACTCCCAAAAGAGAACACATATCCACTGGTAGATCGTCTATCAAAAATACTACCAGCCCAATCAGCATCAGCGTATCCATGTAACTGTATTTGAACCCCAGTCTCATAAACTAGTCCATACTGCAATGTGGACTTCACATACCTTAGTATGCGTCTAACCGCATCCAAATGCAGTTTCCTTGGAGCTTGCATAAACTGACTTACCAACCCAATAGCATAGCTCATATAAATGAAACTTCCTACTATGCATCTGTACATAGTAAGGTCTTCTAGAAGCTCACCTGCATCTGTGCTCAACTTCACATTCTGCTCTAAAGGAACTGAAATAGGCTTATAGCCTATCATCTCATATTTGGACAGCATGTCCAATCCATACTGCCTCTGCAAGAGCCATATCCCACTTGTGGATCTAATCACCTCAATGTCCAAGAGATGACGCAGCTCTCCCAAATCCTTCATCTCAAACTTCTTCTTCAATAGCATTTTCACATGAAGGATATCTTCATCACTATCACCTGTGATGATCAAATCATCAACATAAATGACAAGCAGCATAATGCCTTTCTCTGTTTTTCTCACATAAAGTGAGAAATTTGCCTTGGAAATCTGAAAGCCAATCGTGACAAGATACTGTCCTATCTTGTCAGACCATGCTTTGGGTGCTTGATTCATGCCATACAAGGCTTTCTTCACTTGCAAACCAACTCAAGTGAACATCATGAACATAACCTGGTGGCTGCTCTATATAGACCTCTTCTTGCAAATCACCATGCAGGAAAGCACTCTTTACATCCATCTGATGTAAAGGCCATCCCTTTGATGCAGCCATAGCAATGATTGCTCTTACGATTGCCATCCTTGCAATTGGACTGAATGTTTCTTCATAATCAATGCCATATGTTTGTGCATACCCCTTGACAACTAACCTTACCTTGTTTCTGCTCACAGAACCATCTACATTGTGCTTCGCATTATAAACCCACTTGCAGCCGATTGCATTCTTGTCTTTAGGCAAAGGCACCAATTCCCATGTAGCATTTGCTTTCAATGCATCCATTTCTTCATCCATGGCTTTCTCCCATTTTTCTTTTCCCATGGCTTGCTCAAACAAAGTGGGTTCTGGTTCTTGTATCACTTTGACCATATAGGCATAGTGAATGGTTGTAAATCCATCATATTTCAGCCTATTCACAGGATACTTAACTCTAGTAGACCTGCACAAAATAGGCTCACTACCAGGTGCTCTCAAAACATCCCTTGTCTTCCTTACTCTAGGTGTAACAATAGAAGGAATACCCAACTCATCATCAAGGCTCTATTCTGAGCCACTAGATTCATCATCCACATAAGAGTGACCTGCATTCACATCAACCATGGGCTGATCTACTTTCTCTTTTCCTTTTCATGATACTTGCATACCACTATCTGCATTGCTTTGAGGAGATTCTCCTAATCTCAATCTGCCTGTCCATGGCAAAGTATGTGAACCACTACTAGAGGACACTATAGGTCCACTAATATTTTGTGATTGCTACTGTGAATTCTGTGCAGCATTACCATTTTGTGCATCGACATCATCAATCACATTTACTAGTTTACACCAGCTGCTCATCTCATAAAAAACAACATCTCTACTCACTATAAACTTACAAGTAGAAGGGTTATAGCATCTTTACCCTTTCTACTACAGAGAATAACCAATAAATATGACTTCTAAGCTTCTAGATCCAACTTGGATCTCAACTCCTCTGGCATGTGAACATAGGCAATGCAACCAAAAACTTTCAAGTGAGAAATATATGGTTTCCTACCAGTATACCTCTCCTATGGTGTCATGCCATGTATTGCTGTAGTGGGAGTCTTGTTCATTATGTAGACTACTGTAGCAACTGCTTCAGCCCAATAATAATCTGTCAGGTGCTTTTCGTTGAGCATGGCACGAGATATCTCTCCAATATGCCTGTTTTTCCTTTCTGTAAGTCCATTTTGCTATGCGGTATGACTGCATGAATATTGCTGCTTTATCCCATGCTCTTGCAGGAACCTTGCAAACTCATTTGAGAGGTAGTCTCCCCTTCCATCTGACCTTAGGCATTTTATTTGTAGGCCTGTTTCTTTTTCAGCCATAGCTTTAAAAGCTTTAAAATGCCCAAACACTTCACTTTTATTTTTCATAAAATACACCCAAACTTTTCTACTGTAGTCATCAATACAAGTGACAAAATGATGACAGCCTCTAATAGATGCAACTTTAGTAGTCCACACATTAGAGTGGATTAATTCCAATGGCCTCTTACTCTCTTGAACATGTCTAGGAAATGGTTTCCTTGCCTGTTTTCCAAATTGACAGGCTTCACCTACCTTATGCATTTCTGCAACCTTAAACTTAGGCAATCCTGTAACAATATTTTGGGCTTGCATTAATTTAAGTCATTGTACATTAACATGACCAATGCGTTTATGCCAGATATCAATATCTGCAACTACACCCATCCGGGTAAGTCAAAACATCAAGTGACTGCATTCGAGCGAGCCCAAAGTTTGAGTGATGCTTATGAGGAACTTTGTCTAAACCCATAGGAGCAATAAATTTTTACTAAAAATGGTTGAATCTACATGACACTATTACAGATTGTTTTTAATTATCTTTTGTATGATTCTTGGCAACTTACAAAGATTAAACTTACTATTGGATAACTCATAAATCCATGCAAGTCAGCAATCATTAAATGAATACCAAAAGGAAAATTCTTGGCAAGATACAAAGAGAAAACCCATTATTCGATAAATAATAAATACATGCAAGTTAGCAATCATTCAATAGATACAAAAGGGGAAATGCTACAATGTCTGTACCTCGAGGTGATCACTCAGAATTATGTAAGGTAGTATGTGAGTTGAAGGGGTTTCTTTATTTTATGGCAACAATAGTCCTACCGATGATATAGAAGCTCCTCCTAGAGAAATCCCTCACAAACAGCTATTTGTAGCTCATCAATTTTTATGCTACCGACATGATTTGATCCCATTTTGTACACAAAATGATCACATGAATAAAATGTTTAAACTATGGAACTAATAAATTATTGATCACCTTATGACCATGATGATGCTAACTAAATATGGATCACCTTTATATGTCCTTGACCATGTATACACCTCTAGGATGGAGGGAGGAAACCAAGGACCCAAACTCTAAACGAGAAAAATCCATGGTCATAATTAAATATAGAGTTTGATAAGGTCCGGCTCTCATGAAACAAAGATAAATATAAACTTTCTAAATATATAGAATTTTGACACTTTAACATAACAAGTGTATTCATTCATATCATTCCGATCGTTTTGACTACAAACATGACCATATTTGGAGTCCGATTGACTGAGTTATGGCCCAAATAAAATTGGCAAGAGGAGCCTCCAAGAGGCCGCGATATCGCGGCCTCTAGGGAGAATCCTCTTCCCATTATTTTTTTGCCTTGAAAATGGAAATTGCACAAGAAAAGCACATACTTTGACCCCTTTCTTCCACCCCTCCATTATTGACCCTTGAAAAACATTGCCAAACATTTTCAGAAATTGTTGTTTGTCTATAAGACAATTGATTACTCACACAATATCATGGGTAGGACAACAACCGTAAAAGTAAGCAAAGCATGCTACTTTTTGAACATAAAACATCACACTAGAATGTCAAAATTTATGAAATTCCTCGCTCGAACCGTCGCCTCACTCGAACACAATTGCTCAAATTCTGGTAATCCTCCACCCATCCCATGTGCAAACATTACTGCACTCAATTCAGGCATGTCCGCATCCAACGTAAACATCCTGCCCTTCTTCTTCCCTTTTGCTATCAAGCGACCTTTATTTTTCATATCCTCAACAAAGCATCCATGAGGATTAAATCTGACATGCAAGCCCTGCTCAACCATTTGACCAATAGAAACCAGGTTCTTAGTGATATTCGGGACATGAAATACGTCAGATAGGTTTTTCTTTTTTCCATATTGCATAGACAAAGGAACTTTATCAATTTGCACAATAGGATGTGCAGTATCATTACTAGTCTCCACAAATCCTATTCTTTCCATTTTCCTTACATCATGCATCCATTCTGCATGACCTATCATGTGGTCTGATGCACCTGAGTCAACATACCCCACATCATTGCTTTCTTTTACACTTTTCATAGAATTGGTCATATGCTGCACCATAAACAAATGCTCATTTCTGTCATCACCCTATCTACTAGAGGATGCATAATTGCCTTGCTGTAATTTTCCATTCATGATGTCATTCTGCTTTTTGTAGCAGTCTTTAGCCATATAACCCATTTTACCACAATAGTAGCATTCAACATTGCTGTTTGCATTTTGGCCTCTCTGCCATCTACCATGACCTCTTTGGCTCCCCCTGCCTCTAAGGTTACCACGTTCTCCTCCATAGGACTGGTTTTCTTGAATTTGCTGCATATTCTGATTTCTCGCACGGCCTCTAGATTGGCCTGCTCTACCTCTGCCTCTACCTCTTCCAGCATTTGAGTAAGTTTTCTGGATCTCTCATGCCATCCTTTAAATGCCTGCAACTCCTGTTGATTGGGAACATTAGGAATAACTGGTTCTTGTTTAGCTCTAGTAATGAACTCCCAATAGCCTTTTTCCTTAAGGAAATTCGTCATTCTAAACTTCCATGCTGGGAAGTTGTTCTTGTCAAGATTTTCAGTGAGTATTTGTGAAAGAGCATCAGACACCATTACAGAACACTGAAAAAATATATTGTCACTGCAAAAAACACAACTTCTACCTCACAAGGGCAATTATGCAAAACTGACAAAAGTGGTATTTGACCACACAGTCACTTTAGTAGTGACCATTATGCATCAATAGGCAATAAGAATGATTTTGTCACTCCCAATATCTCTATGGACAAGCATACGATGCAATTTTTACGGTAACTTTTCACTGACCTGCGGAACAGCAGTCGCACAGCAAAAAGGGCACTTTTCTGAGTTCCTACAGAAAACTTCTGCCACCAAAACGGGCCCCAAAATGGTTTCGAATCAAAAAAATAATGGCCCGATAGCATATACCACCTTCTCGTCACACCGCGAAGGGTGTCCCAATTTGAGACTGTGCAATCCTTGCACTTTCTGACTGTGCTACGTGTAGAGATTTGCTCCCAAACTCGAAAAAGGAAAGCAACAGTGATCCTCTTACCAAAACATTGTGAACTTGGTTTGCTTTCTTGAGCTCCTTACTACGAACCGAGCTCTAATACCATGTGAAGAGAGTGGGAGAGAAGTAAGGAGTCTCACTTGTAGCTTTCTCACATATATAATGGGGGAATACACACAAAGGTGGAGGCTAAAAACAGTTTTCCTCTTCTTAGTTGTGAAAGCCAAAAGAACTCTCTCTTAGTACAAAAGGAATAGGTGAAGCCTATATGTGGGTCTCAAACCAAACTCAACTAACTAAGGTGGCATACTAACTGAGCCACTAACTAGAGTACTTAAAGATAGCTGTCATCCAGCTATTATTCATGGGTGGTGTACCAATCGCATCTGCAACTAACAAGTCAGTGACATAAATGCACAACGGTCACCCTGGCATATCATGAGTGGAGCGCGATATCTCAACACAAATGCCTTAGCAGAAATACCTACTCTGGAGGTTGAGATTGCGGAATTGCCCCACGAGATGCTACAACTCGGGTGCATAACTACAACCAAGCACAGCAACCAGAGTGCGAGACAAGATCAGCACCCGAACCTAATGAAAGATTGGCACCAGATCCTGAGGCTACATCAGCACTCCAACCGCCCATCGACGCCATGCCAGTCGATGAGCCACAAGGGGAGCTAGTGGTAGATCAACCGTATGACTATTGTACACAAGGGACTGAAATGCCATTGGAACAACCTCCCCCAAGTACTACAGAATCATCGGGATGGCTACATGGGCACCATTTGTATCAGCAATATCGCCAGACCTCATTACCGTTTGTCATTCTCCAACATCAAGCTAGCCAAATGATCCAAATGTCAGAACTATTCACTAGCTTGGCCAAGGAAGAATATGCAAGAGAATTGGAAAGGCAAACTGCATCAAAAATCAAAGACCAATTCTAGGCAATCGCCATAGAGGTCAAGGCACTTTGGGCACAGATAGATGAGAAGGAGGTAGAAGAAGTGTGCATGAACCAAGCTCCCCAAGCTCAAGAGAATGCAATAAGGTATGTGACCTCCAACCTGCACCAAAGTCAAACATAGCTGACTGTGGCAGTAGAAGCAATGGCAATCCTACAGACTTGCTATAACTCCTTGACATCTGCACATGTGCAGCTTTGCCGCTACTCTACACACACTTTTGTTCTACCTAGTTCCATGTTTGCACAGAGTCAACATACTCTCAGATCCATTTGATTACCCGTCCTCGGATTATGGCTAATTGCGAGCACGTACCTAGGTTGCCATGCTTTTAGTCTAGTGGCTGTGGAACTTGTGTCGTGCCAGTAGATCCTACTGTAAATCCTTGGCACCATATACAATTTTTGCACAGTTTCCAGGTAGACTATATCCACCATTTGCTCGAACAGAGATATGTGGCGTGCTTCTAAGAAGATTACTATTTGATAGAGTCGGCTTGTAATCTGAGCATCGACCCTTTCATTGAGATCAAAGCTGAGTTTGTGAAGTACTGGCCTCTTGAATGGTAGCAAGTTGGTCTTTTAAGATTATGCATTCCCTTGTAAGCTCGTCAATGCTAAAGGCACATACTGCCAAAGATTGTTTCATATCTTCAAGCTTTTCTTTGCAATCTTGGAGTTCTTCTTCTTTGTGAATTAGAGTGAGTCGAGTTTGTGCCACTACCTCCATCTGCAAAGCTCCGCTTGTACTTGCATAAGGCTAGAAATAATCCCTCTTAGAAATCCAATTTGCATGTTCTACATGCAAGTTCTACATACAACTCCTACATATGACTTCTACATGTAAGGAGAGAATGTGTTACAACTTCTATATGTGAGTTTTACATGTAGAGAGAGAATGTGTTACAACTTCTATATGCGAGTTCTACATGTAGAAAGAGAATGTGTTACTTCTACATGCGACTTCTATATGTAGAGAGAGAATGCGTTACAACTTCTACTTATGATTTCTACATGTAGAGAGAGAATGTGTTACAACTTCTGCATATGACTTCTACAAGTAGAGAGGGAATGTGTTACACTTCCTACATGTAGAGAGAGAATGTGTTACACTTCCTACATGTAGAGAGAGAATGTGTTACACTTCCTACATGTAGAGAGAGAAGCTCTCCAACTTGTATAAATACCCCATAATGGAATGAAGCAAGTAATTATTTGTGGCAATATATGCTATAAAATAGATGCATGCTCATTGTTTTAATGATGCTCTTTTGCAATACAAAAAGTAAAGTGCATTATGGCCATATGGATTATATTTTTTGGTGGAACGCATCGATTCAAAGAGAGTCGTATATGATTGTGGAGTCATGGCTAACTTCACACAAGATAGCCGAGCAAGTGCTTCGAATACCAATATTCTCTCCTCGTAGTTGGATTATTATGGGACCATAAGCAAAATCTATGAAATTGATTTCAGATGATTTAGTATTTTCATTCTTGATGTAAAATGGTTTAGAACTATTTGCAACGGTCCCATGCTACAATGAGGAAAGACAATAGTGGTCTCTTTGCAGTAGACTCCACCAAACATTGGACTGATGAAAGCGATACTTTTGTTCTTCCCGAGCATTGTGAGCAGATGCATACTAATTATTTAATTAATCGAATGCTTTCATTTTTAAGATCAATTGGTACATGTACTTAAGCATAAATTCATATAATTGATGGCATTTGACACCCATCTTCATTATAGGTGGTTCTTCATCCATATCATTCTAATCCTACAAGATGGTGGTACATGATCCAAGTTGCACCACGAAGTAAATTGATTTTTGAAGATAGAGATGTAGATATGGAGATGCCACTACCAATGCTAGATTCAATTGATCCAGATGGATCTAGCGAAGAAGATGAAGATCACAATATGAGCCAAGAGGAAGATGCACATAATGATATCGTACGGAAGCAAGATGGAGATCGCGATATTGAGGAAGAAGATGACGATCAAGAATCACCTAACTTTATTAAAGAAGATCAAATATTAGGTGAACATACCATTAGGGGAGAAATGGGGTCTCAAAAGGGCCTCCAATTAGTGTTTTGTAATTTCAAGGGATTAGAGAGTGATTTGAGGTGTACTAATGAGAGTTCTAGAAGGTGTGGGGCAATGGTATGTTGAGGTGGAGGGTGGGAAGGCCTGTAGAGACCCCCTATTGGTTGCTCCCCTTACAGTAGGGACCACCCAAACCATCCCCCCCTCTTAACCCAGGTTTGACCAAGGATGAGGTGAGATAAGGTAGATAAGTGCCATGGTGATGTGTAAACATGATTTTGAGGCTATGTATGAAGCATCCCATTGTACGATGGGCAATCACATTGTAATAGATATTGAATTGAGTGTGCTTATCTCCCTTCATGATGGTTTTATCTTGTGTGGTTTGATCCTCCTTAGATTTTACACTAATCACATGTTTGCTAGGCTTAGTGGTGATCATTTCTTATTATTTATCATGTGATAGACAGGGCAAAAGGCTCATAGTACCTGCCTACCTATCACAAACCTCATGGTAGGAAGGCACAGCTATGCAGTAGAAGGGAAGGAGCCTAGATCAACGTACCTACCTCTGAGGACCCCATGAGAATTCGTTGTGAAAATTATTTTGGCATCCCCTTAGCCAAGGTAATTGGTCTTTTTTCCACATCCACATTGTCACATGGAGTAGTAACAAATAAAACCTATTAAGTTTGCAGGTGTCTAGAACACATCTACAACACTGAAAAGGATGGGGGGGATATTTTAGTCATCATTCTTTATGTAGATGACTTACTGCCCACAAGCCTTCTGTACTTCACTTCGTCCACCAGTGGTGATGAATCCTCGTTTGAGAGCTTCACGTCAACCTCCATAGGGGTACCAACTATCTTGCACTCAGCCATGCCAAATGCTTTTAGTATCTCTCTAGCATACTTCAGCTATGAAATGAAGATTTGTTTTGGCTCTTGGCAAACTTCAATCCCCAAATAGAAATGCATCAGTCTAAGGTCTGTCATTTCAAACTCTCTTCCTAGCAAATGCTTTGTCTGCAAGATCTTCTCTTCATGGTTCCCTATTATGACAAGGTCATTCACATAAAGGACCACAATCATACACCTGCCTCCTTCTCTGAAGATATACAAATTTTCATTGGACTCCTCTTGAACCCGTTTTGCAGAAAGTAGGCATCAATTCACTGGTACCATGCTCGTGGCACCTGTTTCAGCCCATAGAGTGCCTTCTTCAGTTTATAGACTTTACCTTCTGAATCGGGGATCTCAAAACCTAGTGGTTGTTCCACATATACCTCCTCCTTGAGATCTCCATTCAGAAAGGCAGATTTGACATCCATCTGAAACACGGGCCAACTTCCCTGTGTAGCTAAAGCCAAAACACTGCGAATTGTGGTTAGTCGAGCTATGGGAGCAAAAGTATCCTGATAATCAAAACCATGTACATGTGCGAATCCTTTTGCCATGAGCTGGAGCCTTGTACTTATCCAACGTGCCGTCGGACTTGTACTTGGTCTTGTACACCCTTGCGTTTTGGTGGTTGATCCACAAGGTCCCAAGTATTGCTCTTCATTATGGAGCCATACTCCAACTGCATAGCCTCCATCCACCTATCATCACCCTGTGCCTCTTCAAGACACTTGGGTTCTTCAGCACGGATCACCTCTATCATCAATGCGTAGTTGACCAAGTGTTCATGCGCCCTTCTTTGCTCGTCTAATCTCTTGGACCAGCGATGTTCGGATGGTTCCTCCTCAATGGCTGGAGGTTCTTTGCCATCCAAAAGCTACTTTACCCACTTCAAGAATAGCCATTGCCATTGTGGTTCTATAGGCTCTTCTTCCTCTTCTTTATCTTGAATCCTCCCAAGCACCATTGGGGGAGTTCGGTCTGCTGTTGGTAGCGGTACTGGATGGATATCCTGGTCCTGGTTGTTTGGGAAGAAAGCATCCTCCTCCAATTGATGCGGCAGTTCTTAGAAGACCACATCGCGACTTACAATTACCTTCTTGGTAACAGGGTTATAGAGATGGTAACCCTTTGCCTCTTCACTGTAGCACAAGAAAATACACTTCCGGCTCTTCGGTTCCCATTTGGTCCTATTAGCATCAGGGACATGCACAAAATAGTCACATCCAAAAACTCTGAAATGTGCAACTGAAGGTTTCTTACCAGAAAAGGCCTGGCGTCATCCCATTCACAACCTTTGTGTAGCTACGATTTAGAATGTAAACTGCAGTGTTACATGCTTCAGCCCAGAAAGTCTTTGGAAAATCTTTCCCTTTCATCATACTCCTGCCCATTTCGTAGATGATGCACATCTTGCGCTCCGCTACTCCATTTTGTTGTGATGTATGTGGCGGGGGTTTCTGCCTCTTGATCCCGTGACTTTTGCGGTAACTCTCGAATTCAGTTGATGTGAACTCTCCACCTCTGTCTGATCTCAACTTCTTCACCTTCTTTCTCGTTTCTTTCTCAACCATTACATGCCATTCCTTGAACTAACTAAAAGCCTCGTCTTTAGTCTTCAGAAAGTATATCCATATCCTTCTACTGTAGTCATCGATCAGCGTCATGAAGTAGTAGGAACCACCCAAAGCTTCCATCTCCATCTTTCTGCAGAGGTCCATGTGAACGAGCTCTAGAGGAGCCTTTGCCCTACTGGCCTCTTTAGGAAATGGATGCCAATGCTGCTTGCCCATCATGCAAACTTCACATACATCGGGTAGATCTGTAATTTCTGGTAGGTCTGCAATCATTCCACTTTTATGCATCTCCTTTAAAGAACTAAGGTTTAGATGACCAAACCTCTCATGCCACAGCTTAGTGTTCTTCACATCTGCTCGAGCACTAAAAGCTAAGAGTTCATAGATGTTGTTGCACCGTGTACCTTTACCAACGACCTTCCCTTGAAGATCCAAAATCTGTGTGCCATTCTTATCGAAGTGAACTTTGAGGTCCCGATTCGTGATCGCAGAAACGGACAAGTTCCTCTTGATATTTGGCACATAAAGAACATCGGACAATTGCTTTACAACTCCATCTCACTTGAGAGCAATCGTACCTTTTCCTTTTTGTTGGACATTTTGCATCGTTGTCGACTGCTACCAGGATGTCATTCCCTACTGGCTGTAGAGAGGTATACTAATCCTTGCAACTGGTCATGTGGCACGATGCACCACTATCAATGATCCACGGTTCATCCGTAGGTACATGAACTGCCTCCGTGCAAATCTCCTCAATTGCTACAAGTAGCTCTACTGGTACTGCCTACGTGCTGTTGCTGGACTCTTTCTTTACTCTGTTCTTCTCATCTGCAATCTTCTTCTAGCACTCATTCTGCTTGTGCCCTGCCTTGTCGCAATAGAAGCACTTGATCTTCTTCTTTCTCCTTTTATCATCATAAGAAGATGGGTTACCAGAGTCCTTACCCTTACCTTTCTTTGATCCAGTGTAGAAAGCCGAATCTCAAGTCCTCATCTTTTGACGCATCTCCTCCTCCATAAGCATTGCACTAAAATCCTCAAAGTTGAGGGGCAGATTTCTATTTGCATATTTAGCGCTATAACAAGACCGTTATACTTTGGTGGGAGAATCGTATGCACCTCCATGCTAGATTCTCGCTGGTGATGGTGATGCCAATCGTAGTCATCTGATCGTGCAGATTCTTCACCCTAGTGATAAACTTCTCTGCCATTTTAGACTCAGACACTTTCTCGTTTACGAGTTGAGTCTCCAAATTCTGAATCCGCATCTGATTCGTGGTCTCGTACTAATTTTTCAAACCGTCCCCTCCGCTGTGGTGACATGTTGAATTAACGCCATGACAGAATCACTTGCACTACAGACAATAGAACACAATGCATCTGCATTTCTTCTTGTCCATGCGAGAATCTCATCCACAGTTGGTACTATTTGTTGTGCTGCATTGGTCGGATTCTCGATCTCGGAACCGGTTTTAGGTCCACCCTAATAGTAGTATTCCAAAGCTCGTATGCACTTAGGATGGTCTTCATCTTGAACTTCTAGAGTGGATAGTTAGTGCCGTCCAACTTTCCACTTTCATCGAATGGTGGGATTCGCAGTCTTGTGGGCTGGGCCATCTCTCACAATCTGCTCGCAAACAAAAACACACTGCCAAATCTTCTTGCTAGAGTCTAGGCTCTGATACCATGTACGAAAATAATACATATGTGCTCAACAGATAACAGGATCTCGTACGCAAGAGAGAAAACAGATAGTATGGAGAATCAAAATTTTGATTACTGTAGAACTGATACAATAGATGGCACTACCTCCCAACCATGCACTCTCGTGAAAGAAGCTTCGATGGCATGCTGGAAACAGTAGAAGATGGAGGCTGGATGCTAAGGAATCAGGGTTGCTATAGCCAGTGATGAAATGGGCTTCATGGGCTTGCTCTTATATAGCCACCACAATTCATCGGTTAGAGCCGATTGGGTGACCGACCCAGTCTGCCCAAAATGGTCGATTGGGGGTCGGAATAGGCCACCGACCACACGATAGAACCGGTGTGCAAAATAGAGCCATCCGGGATCATCTGGGGCTTTAAACGGGCCCCGCAACTCGAGAGTGGTCTACCCTGGGAAATGCTTCGTCTACCCTCAGTGCGGTCAGTCATGGGATGCCTTCCCGCACTTGCATATAGCCTAGTTGGCGGTGTACCAACTCTATCTGAAGCCGTCCAGCCATCAGGCCACACATGGCCCCCATCTAGTGTCCAAACCAGGACCTACTAGATAACCAAGCTACTCAAATGTCTTCTCCTCATATGGGGGGCCTACAAGTAGAGTTAGCTGGTTCTCGCGTAGTTACACGAGAGTGGAGCATTGATATCTAACAGAGTGAGTGTGCATGGATATAAGCTTTTTGCAAACATATGGATTGATTCCTTGCATCCACATGATAGCAATCAAGTTGTGACATCTGCTGCTATGAAGGCAAAAAAAGGTCGTCTACTAGCAAATTTGAGAATACAGGCAGACAATTGTGGATGAGAGAATAATGTTCTCTTCTTCGCATTTTTCTCAATGCTAATCACTCATCAAATCTTTAATGATATTGAAGTTGGGTTTTGTTGGTTGGGCACACACAGAGGATATCGATCGGGTAATTAGCATAGTCTCAAGATAGCTAAAACAAAAGGACATAGGATACGATTGATGACTTGATAAGAAAAGGTGGGAGGCAATTTGGTGGCCACAGGGAAGGTATAGTATGCTCCATGGTTGAAAGGATGTATGATTGGAAGAGCTTTATTCTACCTTTCATACAAAAAGGTGGTGATGCCCTGATAGGTCATAGTGCTCCACACTACTTTCATTTTTTCTTAAAGGATGGAAAACCAGGCAACACTATTCTCATGATACAACATGGGAACCTAAAGAATCTTACAGTCTCTTAACTCCAATTCTAAGCAAATAAATGCATCCAACATGGGCTCCTATAGAAGAATTCAAGGAGAAATCCAAAGGTGAAATAGAAGGCTAATAAAGCTTTTATTACATACAAAGAGGAAATGCTGAAGGGATTTCTTGATTGGAAGCCCTCTTGGAAGGAACACAATGTTATTATAACTAGGAAAATCTACCAATTGATAAAGGACCTTGAGAAAATGCGAGAACACGATGTTAAAAGAGAATAGCCTTTATTTTGGCCAAATTTTGGTATGACTTGCACCCAGCTTGTGGTCTCTTTAAAAATGAGTTTGAATGGCTGCTACCATGTCCATATTGTGGATCGAAGAAGAGAGAGTTTATGCCACAAATAGACATAGACGACCATTTTTTTATTGCAGTTCAACCATCGGACGATGAACATGAGAATGTGAAGTTTTGGGTTGCAAAAGTGGTGGACATGAGCATCGATGACCAAGGGAGAGCTACAACATTTACAATGGTATGGTATGAGCCACGGGGTAGGAAGGAGAACCAAGATAACAATACATTGTATACTAGTTGTCCAAAAAAGGAATGGGTCCTTAACCATGAAGCAGTTTCAAAGCTTTCCACAGAGACAGCATAGTATCTTGGAAATCAAGGATGAAGAAAGCAAAGAAGCACATGTTGTATGATGTAGAAGAAAAAATAAAATACTGCAACCAATCATTTCGTACATTATAGAGTTCTTAAAGATGATCATTAAGGAGGAAGTAGAAGGAGATAGCGCAAATTGAAGAATGCCCATGATAAGACCATTCAAGCATCAATAAAGAGCATCAATAAAGATGGAAGGTGATGGTGGTCAGATGAGAGTGAATGAAGATGGCACCCAAGCGACAACTAATGATGAATCGGACATTCAAACGTGCAAATGTTAGGATCACCCCATTTGTACTTAACTCATTGCAAAGGAAGAATTAAATTATTGAAAAGGCCGTGACAAACTCCTTTGTGTACAAAGACTCATCCAAAGCAATATTTTTGTAAATATATGATAATGTAAAATTGCAAGCATAGCTATTGCTATTTTTTAAAGTACAAAAGGGTCTTCCTTGTCTCTTGTCTATATAAACCTTTTGATTTCTTGAATCTTAAAGGGTATTATAGTTTTTTGCACTGAATTTTAAGTGCATTTGCATGGATTAAATTAATTCACTGATTCTTTATTTTGTAAGTGAATTCTGAATAAGAAATTTAGGCAAGCCGAATCAGGCGAGCGATGCAGTTTAGGCAAGTAGAACAGAGTAGCCTGAGTTCTGTTTTCACATTAGATCTCAAAGTATAGGGCTCCATGTTATAATTTATACGCACGATTTATGAAAAACTTCTCCTAAAAAACAATGGAATTACACACAACATATGGCTAAAACTCAACCTCAAGCATTTACACATATATAACTCTGCTTCTATCCATTTCTACTCCATTTGGTTCATGTATTTGTCATGTACTTATTGTGAAGATAGTGGGAGAGAAGGAAGGAAGCTCACTTACGACTTTCTCACATACACAATGGGGGAATGCACACAAAGGTGGAGGCTGAAAACAGTTTTCCTCTTCTTAGTTGTGAAAGCCAAAAGAACTCTAGTACAAAGAAATAGAAGAACCCTATATGTGGATCTCAAACCAAACTCAGCTAACTAAGGTGGCATACTAACTGAGCCACGAACTAGAGTACATAAGGAAAGCTATCATCCAACTATTATTCGTGGGCGGTGTACCAACCGCATCTGCAGCTAACAAGTCGGTGATATAAATGCACAACGGTCACCCTGGCATATCACGAGTGGAGCTCGATATCTCAACACTCCCCCTCGAGTTTAATCCCAATTCTTGCACACCAAGTAGGTCTCTGAACTTGCGCAGCTTCTCTGTGCCCAATTCCTTCATGAATATGTCAACTACTTGATCCTCTGTGCTGACATAAACTAGATCAATAAGACCTAGTAAAACCTTATCCCGCACATAGAGATAATGCACCTCAATGTGCTTTGTTCTAGCACGATAGACTGGGTTATTTGCCAAGTGTATACTGCTCATGTTGTCACAATAAATGACAACTGGCCCATCTGTAGACTGATGCATATCATAGAGTAGCTTATGCAACCAAGCTACCTCACGTGTAGCCATTGCTGCACCCCTGTACTCAGCCTCTGTGCTCGACAAGGCAACTGTAGGCTGTTTCTTGCTGCTCCAAGTGACTGTAACACTCCCAAAAGAGAACACATATCCACTGGTAGATCGTCTATCAGAAATACTACTAGCCCAATCACAGTGTATCCATGCAACTGTATCTGAACCCCAGTCTCATAAAATAGTCCATACTGCAATGTGGACTTCACATACCTGAGAATGCGTCTAGCCGCATCCAAATGCAGTTTCCTTGGAGCCTGCATAAACTGACTTACCAATCCAACAGCATAGCTCAAATCTGGCCTGGTAATAGTCATATAAATCAAACTTCCTACTATGCGTCTGTACATAGTAGGGTCTTCCAGAAGCTCACCTGCATCTGCGCTCAGCTTCACATTCTGCTCCAAAGGAACTGAAATAGGCTTACAGCCTGTCATCCCATATTTGGACATCATGTCCAATCCATACTACCTCTGTAAGAGCTGTATCCCACTTGGTGATCTAATCACCTCAATGCCCAAGAAATAACGCAGCTCTCCCAAATCCTTCATCTCAAACTTCTACTTTAATAGCATTTTCACATGAAGGATATCTTCATCACTATCACCTGTGATGATCAAATCATCAACATAAATGACAAGCAGCATAATACCTTTCTCTGTTTTTCTCACATAAAGTGAGAAATCTGCCTTGGAAATCTGAAAGCCAATAGTGACAAGATACTGTCCATCTTGTCAGACCATGCTCTAGGTTCTTGCTTCAAGCCATACAAGGCTTTCTTCAACCTGCAAACAAACTCAGGATGAACAGCATGAACATAACCTGGTGGCTGCTCCATAAAGACCTCTTCTTGCAAATCACCATGCAAGAAGGCATTCTTTACATCCATCTGATGTAAAGACCATCCCTTTGATGCATCCATAGCAATGACTGCTCTTACAGTTGCCATCCTTGTAACCGGACTGAATCTTTCTTCATAATCAATGCCATATGTCTGTGCATACCCCTTGACAACTAATCTTGCCTTGTATCTGTTCACAGAACCATCTGCATTGTGCTTGACCTTATAAACCCACTTACAGCCAATTGCATTCTTGTCTTTAGGCAAAGGCACCAATTCCCATGTAGCATTCGCTTCCAAGGCATCCATTTCTTCATCCATGGCTTTCTCCCATTTTCCTTTTCCCATGGCTTGCTCAAAAGAAGTGGGTTCTAGTTCCTGTATCACTTTGACCATATAGGCATAGTGAATGGCTATAAATCCATCATATTTCAGCCTATCCACAGGATATCTAGCTCTGGTAGACCTACGCAAAATAGGCTCACTTCCAGGTGCTCTCAAAACATCCCTGGTCTTCCTTACTCCATGTGTAACAACAGAAGGAATACCCAACTCATCATCAATGCTCTATTCTGAGCCAGTGGATTCACCATCCACATAAGAGTGACCTGTATTCACATCAAACATGGGCTGATCTACCTTCTCTTTTCCTTTTTGTGGCGAAGTATGTGAACCACTGCTAGAGGACACTGTAAGTCCACTAAGATTTTGTGTTTGCTGCTGTGAATTCTGTGCAGCATTTTGTGCATCTACATCATCAATCATATTTACTGGTTTATACCAAATGCTCATCTCATCAAAAGCAACATCTCTGCTCACTGTAAACTTATGAGTAGAAGGGTTATAACATCTATACCCTTTCTGCTGTGCAGAGAATAACCAATAAAGATGCACTTCTTAGCTTTTGGATCCAACTTGGACCTCAACTCATCTATGACATGAACATAGGCAATGCAACCAAAAATTTTCAAATGAGAAATATCTGGTTTCCTACCAGTATACATCTCCTCAGGCGTCATGCCATGTATTGCTATAGTGGGAGTCCCCTTCATTATGTAAACTGTTGTAGCAAGTGCTTCAGCCCACTAATAATAATCTGGTAGGTCTTTTTCATTTAGCATGGCCCGAGATACCTCTCCAATATGCCTGTTTTTCCTTTCTGCAAGCCCACTTTGCTGTGGGGTATGACTGCATGAATACTGCTGCTTTATGCCATGCTTTTGTAGAAACCTTGCAAACTCATTTGAGAGGTACTCTCCCCCTCCATCTGATCTTAGGCATTTTATTTGCAGGCCTGTTTCTTTTTCAACCATAGCTTTAAAAGCTTTGAAGTGCCCAAACACTTCACTTTTCTTTTTCATAAAATACACCCAAACTTTTCTACTGTAGTCATCAATAAAAGTGACAAAATAATGACAGCCTCCAATAGATGCAGCTTTAGTAGTCCACACATCAGAGAGGATTAATTCCAATGGCTTCTTACTCTCTTGAACATGCCTAGGAAATGGTTTCCTTGCCTGTTTTCCAAATTGACAGGCTTCACATACCTTATGCATTTCTGCAACCTTGAATTTTGGCAATCCTGCAACAATATTTTGGGCCTGCATTGATTTAAGTCGCTGTACATTAACATGACCAATGCGTTTATGCCAAATATCAATATCTCCAACTACACCGGTCCCATGTGCAAACATTGCTGCACTCAATTCAGGCATGTCCGCATCCCAATGTAAACATCCTGCCCTTCTTCTTTCCTTTTGCTATCAAGCGATCATTATTTTTCATATCCTCAACAAAGCATCCATGAGGATTAAATCTGACCAGCAAGCCCTGCTCAACCATTTGACCAACAGAAACTAGGTTCTTGGTGATATTTGGGACATGAAATACATCAGATAGGTATTTCTTTTTCCCATCCTGCATAAACAAAGGAATTTTACCAATCTGCACAATAGGATGTGCAGTATCATCACTAGTCTCCACAAATCCTGGGCTTTCCATTTTCCTTGCATCCTGCATCCATTCTGCATGACCTGTCATGTGGTTTGATGCACCTAAGTCAACATACCACACATCATTTCTTTCTTCTACACTTGTCATAGAATTGGTCATGTGCTACACCATAAACAGATGCTCATTTCTGTCATCACCCTGTCTACTAGAAGATGCATAATTCCCTTGCTGCAATTTTCCATTCATGATGTCATTCTACTTTTTGTAGTAGTCTTTAGCCATATGACCCATTTTACCACAATAGTAGCATTCAACATTGTTGTTTGCATTTTGACCTCTCTGCGATCCGCCACGGCCTCTTTGGCTCCCCCTGCCTCTAGAGTTACCATGTCCTCCTCCATAGGACTAATTTTCTTGAGTTTGTTGCATATTCTGATTTCTACCACGGCCTGCAGATCGGCCTCCTCTACCTCTACCTCTACCTCTACCTCTTCCAGCATTTGAGTAGAAGACAGTTTCTTTTGAAGTTCCTCCTGAAGAAGATGCACCACCATTTCTCTGCTCTTCAAAAATTAGAAGAGCAAACAACTCCTCAAAATCAAGAAATTTTTCACGGATGGCAATGGATGTCAGAAACAGTGCATAATCCTTTCCTAGACCATTCAAGGTCACAGAAACTAAATCATCATCTTCCACTGGCGACCCAATGGAAGCAAGTGCATCTGCAATTTTCTTCACCTTCATGTGGTAGTCATTGATGCTCATATTTTCTCTCTGCACATTGTGCAACTCCTGCTTGAGCTGCATTTTCCTGGCTTGCATATTTGTGCTGTACCTTTTGGCCAAAGTATCCCATGCCTCCTTTGGCGTACTTGCATCCTGAACATGCACAACCATAGAATCTGAAATACTGATAGATAGCTAATACATAACTTTTCTGGCTCTCTCATGCCATCCTTTAAATGCCTGCGTTTCCTGTTGATTGGGAACATTAGGAAGTACTGGTTCTTCTTCATTTCCTGTAATGAACTCCCAATAGCCTTTTCCCATAAGGAAATTTGTCATTCTAAACTTCCATGCTTGGAAGTTGTTCTTGTCAAGCTTTTCAGTGACAATCTGTGAAAGAGAATAAGACGCCATTACAGAACACTGCAAAAAATTCTGTCACTGCAAAAAATTCTGTCACTACACAGGCAAATCTGCAAAATTGATAAAAGTGGTCTTTGACCACACAGTCACTTCCTAGTGACAATTTTGCATGAACAAGCAATAAGGATGATTCTGTAACTCCCAATATCTCTGTGCACAGGTATACGATGCAATTTCTGCGGCAACTTTTCACTGACCTGCAGAGCAGTGGTCGCACAGCAAAAATAGGGCCTTTTTTTGAGTGCTTGTGAAGAACTACCGCCTTCAAAACGGGCCCCGAAATGGCCTCGAATCAAAAAAACTGCCCTCTCACCACACCGCGAAGGGTGTCTCAATCTGAGACAATGCACTCTTGCACTTCCACTGTGCTACTTGCAGAGATTTGCTCCCAAACTCGAAAAAGGAAAGCAAAACTGGTCCTCTTACCAGGACATCGCGAACTTGGTTTTCTTTCTTGAGCTCCTTACCACGAACCAGGCTCTGATACCATGTGAAGATAGTGGGAGAGAATGAAGGAAGCTCACTTGCGACTTTCTCACATACACAATGGGGGAATACACACAAAGGTGGAGGCTAAAAATAGTTTTTCTCTTCTTAGTTGTGAAAGCCAAAAGAACTCTAGTACAAAGAAATAGAAGAACCCTATATGTGGGTCTCAAACCAAACTCAGCTAACTAAGGTGGCATACTAACTAAGCCACGAACTAGAGTAGAAGGGTTATAACATCTATACCCTTTCTGCTACAGAGAATAACCAATAAAGATGCACTTCTTAGCTTTTGGATCCAACTTGGACCTCAACTCATCTGGGACATGAACATAGGCAATGCAACCAAAAATTTTCAAATGAGAAATATCTGGTTTCCTACCAGTATACATCTCCTCAGGCGTCATGCCATGTATTGCTGTAGTGGGAGTCCCCTTCATTATGTAAACTGTTGTAGCAAGTGCTTCAGCCCACTAATAATCTGGTAGGTCTTTTTCATTTAGCATGGCCCGAGATACCTCTCCAATATGCCTGTTTTTCCTTTTTGCAAGCCCATTTTGCTGTGGGGTATGACTGCATGAATATTGTTGCTTTATGCCATGCTCTTGTAGGAACCTTCAAACTCATTTGAGAGGTACTCTCCCCCTCCATCTGACCTTAGGCATTTTATTTGCAGGCCTGTTTCTTTTTCAACCATAGCTTTAAAAGATTTGAAGTGCCCAAACACTTCACTTTTCTTTTTCATAAAATACACCCAAACTTTTCTACTGTAGTCATCAATAAAAGTGACAAAATAATGACAGCCTCCAATAGATGCAGCTTTAGTAGTCCACACATCAGATAGGATTAATTCCAATGGCTTCTTACTCTCTTGAAAATGCCTAGGAAATGGTTTCCTTGCCTGTTTTCCAAATTGACAGGCTTCACATACCTTATGCATTTCTACAACCTTGAATTTTGGCAATCCTGCAATAATATTTTGGGCCTACATTGATTTAAGTCGTTGTACATTAACATGACCAATGCGTTTATGCCAGATATCAATATCTGCAACTACACCAGTCCCATGTGCAAACATTGCTGCACTCAATTCAGGCATGTCCGCATCCAATGTAAACATCCTGCCCTTCTTCTTTCCTTTTGCTATCAAGCGACTGTTATTTTTCATATCCTCAACAAAGCATCCATGAGGATTAAATCTGACTAGCAAGCCCTGCTCAACCATTTGACCAATAGAAACTAGGTTCTTGGTGATATTCGGGACATGAAATACATCAGACAGGTATTTCTTTTTCCCATCCTACATAGACAAAGGAATTTTACCAATCTGCACAATAGGATATGCAGTATCATCACCAGTCTCCACAAATCCTGGTCTTTCCATTTTCCTTGCATCCTGCATCCATTCTGCATGACCTGTCATGTGGTTTGATGCACTTGAGTCAACATACCACACATCATTGCTTTCTTCTGTACTTGTCACAGAATTGGTCATGTGCTACACCATAAACAGATGCTCATTTCTGTCATCACCCTGTCTACTAGAAGATGCATAAATCCCTTGCTGCAATTTTCCATTCATGATGTCATTCTACTTTTTGTAGCAGTCTTTAGCCATATGACCCATTTTACCACAATAGTAGCATTCAACATTGTTGTTTGCATTTTGACCTCTCTGCGATCCGCCACGGCCTCTTTGGCTCCCCCTGCCTCTAGAGTTACCATGTCCTCCTCCATAGGACTAGTTTTCTTGAGTTTGCTGCATATTCTGATTTCTACCACGGCCTCCAGATCGGCCTCCTCTACCTCTACCTCTACCTCTTCCAGCATTTGAGTAGAAGATAGTTTCTTTTGATGTTCCTCCTGAAGAAGATGCACCACCATTTCTCTGCTCTTCAGAAATTAGAAGAGCAAACAACTCCTCAAAATCAGGAAATTTTTCATGGATGGCAATGGATGTCCGAAACTGTGCATAATCCTTTCCTAGACTATCATAAGGTCACAGAAACTAAATCATCATCTTCCACTAGCGACCCAATGGAAGCAAGTGCATGTGCAATTTTCGTCACCTTCATGTGGTAGTCATTGATGCTCATATTTTCTCTCTGCACATTGTGCAACTCCTGCTTGAGCTGCATTTTCCTGGCTTGCGTATTTGTGCTGTACATTTTGGCCAAAGTATCCCATGCCTCCTTTGGCGTACTTGCATCCTGAACATGCACAATCATAGAATCTAAAATACTGATAGACAGCCAATACATAACTTTTCTGGCTCTCTCATGCCATCCTTTAAATGCCTACATTTCCTGTTGATTGGGAACATTAGGAATAACTGGTTCTTCTTCATTTCCTGTAATGAACTCCCAATAGCCTTTTCCCATAAGGAAATTTGTCATTCTAAACTTCCATGCTTGGAAGTTGTTCTTGTCAAGCTTTTCAATGACAATCTGTGAAAGAGAATCAGACGCCATTACAGAACACTGCAAAAAATTCTATCACTGCAAAAAACACAGCTTCTGCCTCACATAGGCAAACCTGCAAAACTGACAAAAGTGGTATTTGACCACACAGTCACTTCCTAGTGACAATTTTGCATGAACAAGCAATAAGGATGATTTTGTAACTCCCAATATCTTTGTGCACAGGTATACGATGCAATTTCTGCGGCAACTTTTCACTGACCTACAGAGTAGTAGTCGCATAGCAAAAATAGGGCCTTTTTCTGAGTGCCTATGAAGAACTTCCACCTTCAAAACGGGCCCCGAAATGGCCTCGAATCAAAAAAATTGCCCTCTCGCCACACCGCGAAGGGCATCTCAATCTAAGACAATGCACTCTTGCACTTCCGCTGTGCTACCTGCAGAGATTTGCTCCCAAACTCGAAAAAGGAAAGCAACACTGGTTCTCTTACTAGGACACCACGAACTTGGTTTGCTTTCTTGAGCTCCTTACCATGAACCAGGCTCTAATACCATGTGAAGATAGTGGGAGAGAAGGAAGGAAGCTCACTTGCGACTTTCTCACATACACAATGGGGGAATACACACAAAGGTGAAGGCTGAAAACAGTTTTTCTCTTCTTAGTTGTGAAAGCCAAAAGAACTCTAGTACAAAGAAATAGAAGAACCCTATATGTGGGTCTCAAACCAAACTCAGCTAACTAAGGTGGCATACTAACTAAGCCACGAGCTAGAGTACATAAGGATAGCTGACATCTAGCTATTATTCGTGGGTGGTGTACCAATTGCATCTGCAGCTAACAAGTCGGTGACATAAATGCACAACGGTCACCCTAGCATATCACGAGTGGAGCTCGATATCTCAACACTTATTTAATTAATGTTTCTCACATTTGTTTGTACATTTTATTGAGATTTGCATCCATACTGACAAAATATTCATGAAAACCAACAAAATTCCGCTTAAGTTTATCAAGTCTTAAGTTTATCAAGTCATATAATACCATCCAATTATTCACTTCTGAATGCAATATGTAAATAGTTTGTTGAAATGCAATCCACACAACTAAATAGAAGAGGCTTTGAAGCCTACATAAACCAAAAAAAAACAAAAACAAAACAAAACTGCCAATGCGGTGGCATGGTCATGGCCTTCTACAAAGAAGTTCTCTCTCATGCGAGGGCAAGCCTCACTTCTTGCATCTTCAACACAAGCTAATGCATAAACCTATGCTACTCTAGATCAAGACCAAAGGCTCGCATAAACACAAAATAAATATGCTTGCAATCCAAGTATGACTTTCCAGTTGCCCTTTCTTCAAAGTTTGAACACGTGCAACTTGGTCTCTCCTTTATTGTCACTTCATATCAGGAAGAACCAATTGATTTGTTGTTGTTGCTTTCTATCACAGAGTCTTCATGCTCACCAAGCTTCACCACCTTCCTCTCTACAACACGTGCATTGAGGGTCATGCAAGTTGAATCTTTTGCCATGTTGCCTTTGACACTTTTGACCTATAGTATGCACAGGGTGGTGACACACCTAAATCTTCTTGGGCCATGTTTCTGCTTGAACCAGCACATTCATTCCTTTCTTCATTGCCATTAGAGCCTACATTCTCCAACTTGAATGCCACAGTTGTGAGACAGTCAACCTCTTCTTGTGTAAAGGATGTACCTTCTTACAAAGGCCACACATTCGGGATGGTATCTGGTACTGGACTAATGTTGGAGTCAACATTCCATGCATGTGTGCATGTTGTATTGCAGAACCACAACATTTGAGATACTGGCCGGCCATAAGGATGTTTCCTTGTAGAGCAAAGAAACATGATGCTGGTACTGCTAGGCTGTGTTTTGAGATAATCTCATTGCACTTTCTTCTCTCAACTATCCACCCTAAACACTTTACCCGACTTCCTACATTGGTCCTTTGAATTGCCCAAAATGTGTCTACCACCTTTCGCTCCACCACTGTTTTCCCATGTTGTTCAGCATGAATTTGTTGACCTTTTGAGCTGGTTTTTGTTCTTTCATGTTCATTTCTTGTCAATATTGTCCGAGGCCATCCTCTACTTTGCCTAGGTTGGTTGACATGATCATATTTTGGCCTATCGTTGGTACCCTCCTTAGGTCTGCTTACCTTTGTTGGTTTTCTTCTCTTTTGGATAGTATCCCGATCACCTTCAAGGTGTGTTCTCTCATTGTATAGAGGGGATCCAGCTATCTCATCCCTAATGACGTGTACCTGGACCACTGGTGGTTACCAAGAGGGTGGGGCATTGAGCATATCTAACAGAGCCTTGAGTTTTGGTGACACTATCCTACATTAAAGCAGACATATTGGGTGCACTTGGTATTTGGTGTGATTTCTCTTTCACAGGTACTAGCATTTGGGATTTTGTTTCATTTACATCATGGCATCCTCTTCCATGTCGGAAAAGGAGTTGTCTATCACCCTTTCCACTCCCAGACCCTTGTACTTTCCAATTTGTCTTTAATGCTCACTTAGGAAACTCTCCCTCTCTCTTCCCTTGTCCTCTCCTTCCTCCCTCCCTTGCCCAAGAACTTGCATTGCCGTGGCAGTGTGGCGAACCCTTTCAAGGGGAAGCCACAGCAAGAAAAGTCCTCCTTGTAGGCTATTGGTGGCCAACGTTTTGGGAATTAGAGCAAGTGCACGTCAACCTCAGTTGATCGATTAGTTCCAATCTTCGATGGAACAGATTTCCATGCTTGCAAATGCATGATGTCTCTTTATCTCAAGGGCAGAGAATACTTCAACATTGTTAGTGGAACAGAGTTGAAACCAACGGTGGAAGCTGAAGCTAAGGTATGGCAGGCCAAGGAAGACAAATCATTAGCAAAGATTGGGTTGAGGCTGAAGAAGGAACCTATTTTGGAAGCACCATGTGAAAACAACAAGGCTTTGTGGGATAGGTTGATACAAAGGTACGAGAAGCACTCATAGGTAGAAGTGTTGCACATTTTTCACAAACTTGAAAATTTGTGTTACGTAGAGGGAAAGGATCTTTGCATGCATGTTCGCAGTATGAAAGAATTATTCCAACAGTTGGCCTGTTCAGGGGACAACTACAAAATCCCGATTGAGTAGCAAAAGTTAAAACTATACCAATCACTTCCAAATTCCCCCTCGCCCTAGTAGAGCCATAGTAGAGGCTGGTCGAGGGAGCCATAGTAGAGATGCCACCAAGTGCGAAGAAGTTGACACAGAAGTGATAGAAAGGCAATGAACATAAGAGAGTGAAAGGATAATGAGGAGACAGACTCATAGAGAGGTACATGAGTGAGCTTGGCGAAAGAAAGTACAACCAGATGCAGAGAATTAGAGCTAAATAGAGAAGCATGTGAAACCCTTACTCCAAGATTGCTTGTGGGACGATTATGGATAAACAAAATGAGAGGAGAGGTAAGGTGAATTTGTGTGAGAGTTGAGGGGTAATGGTAGGGCTTAGGGATGGGGTGGGGTGTTAAGGCTTGTGTAAGTGCTTGTGGATTTGCATGCATGTGTAAGGCATAAAAATCATGTATATCTCTATGTGTGTTTGTGTGTGCATAAGTGTGTGTATGAGGGGAGTATTTAAAACTAAATTACATAACATGGGGCGTGTGGGAGTTTTTAGACATCTCCTTCAGCGTTCACTATTGCCTCAATAAATGATTGGATCTCCCTCTTGGTCCAATCAAAGAAAGATTAACTTGACTTCTTAGAAGCCTTTAACAAACTTCTTGTTTCACTACCCCTCATTGAATGTCAAGATGCGCTTGTTCTTAACTTCTACTTCTCTACCCTACCCTTGATAGTGAATAAGATTTCTTGCAAGTAGGATTAATTAGCATGAAAAACCATTAGCCATTTAAATCCCAATAATACTATCGAAAAAATATACATTTAACTAACAACTATATCCAGTGCATGTGAATTAATTGTATGACACTAGCCCGACCAAAGGCCAGTTGGGAGATCATTGTGTGTGTTTAAATTTAAAAAGTCCTATCATTGACTAAGTCATACAATTAATTCCATCAGTAGGATAAATTGTTAAAAATAAGATGATTACAATCAAGAATCTTACAGTGAGACTTGGATCATTAGAGACACTATAGAAATATCCAAAAGCATTTTTTATTAATAATGCATTTGAAACGGTAATACAAGAATAGCATAAAGTGATGGATCATTCTAGAGTTCAAGGTTCCTTTGTGAGGGTCCACTTACCTGTCACCATCCACAGAAAACCATTTGTTAGAATAAATTTGGTATCATGTGGGAAGACAGGTAATGCCTGTGTTTCCCAACTTGTTATCGCTTATACCAAAGAGTCTTAAAACAACAAACAGATTCAAAATGTATACAAAAAAGGAACCATTCTTGCATTTTGCTTTTTGAGATAAAAATGGCCTAGTTCTATTCTTTTGTCCATTAGTTTCCATTTCCCTTCTTGCATCTGTCATCTTTTGAGAAATAAAGGCCGTTTTGGCAGAATTTGTGATAATTGCAAACATCCTAGCAGTTTTACAAAACTTGCGCATGTTTGACAGTGGAGTTTCCTACCAAATTTAGTTATCAACAACGTCAGGGAGGATGATCCACCAACTATGCATAACAGAATCTACAAATAAGGGTTTTTTTAAAGCTAAAAGTAAGCCACAAGATGTGTGTGTGTGTGTGTGTGTGTGTGTGTGTGTGTGTGTATGTGTGGGTAGGGGGTTATAAAAAGACTAAAGTTTAAACTAAACTAAGCAGGGGGATAGTCCACACCCTTGTGAGAAAAAAGTCAAAAAGGCAACTCCCCTTGAATCTAAGTGAGGTAACTAAAATGGGGGGTAATCCACGCCCTTGTGTGAATAGTCCAACAGGAAACAAACTTTAAGGGGCTAGTCTGCACCCATAATTGCGAAAACCAAAAAAAATAAATAGAAGGGGAGTAATCCACCCCCATGTGAGCAAAACAGTTTAAAAATAGAAAAATACCCTTGAGTCTAAGTAAAGGAGTCAATGTAAGGCAAACAACTTGGGGGGTATTCTACAACTTCATATGACTAGGCAAAAGGAAAAAAACCTTTTAGAAGAGTAGTCCACACCCTTTAGAACACAATCAAAACAAAATTAATTTTTGGAAATGGGGGTTATTCCACGCCATGCATTAAAAAGAATTTATCATGAAATAATGTATTTGAATAGAATTAATCAAACTATTAGCAATTTAAAATACTAAATTATGTTAAAAGAGAATCACGTAAAGTTTTTCATAAAGAGGCATTAAGAAGTTGACATCAAAAGATAAATCATAAAAGAAATAAGCACTTAAGGCAATTGATATGGATAA